>NC_091152.1:14328059-14333059 GCF_040958095.1 Procambarus clarkii
AGAGACGAGGGAGGGGGGGGAAGAGACGAGGGAGGGGGGGGAAGAGACGAGGGAGGGGGGGAAGAGACAAGGGAGGGGGAAGAGAGGAGGAAGGGGGAAGAGACGAGGAAGGGGGAAGAGACGAGGAAGGGGGGTAAAAATGAGGGGAGAGTTCGTGGCATCACGTTCCATAGCTGTCCATCCTCGTTAGTGTTTGATGTGTGGTCACTAATTACCTACTCTGACCAAGGGGGTGGAGTGGGGGCGGTGGAGTGGGGGCGGTGGAGTGGGGGCGGTGGAGTGGGGGCGGTGGAGTGGGGGCGGTGGAGTGGGGGCGGTGGAGTGGGGGCGGTGGAGTGGGGGCGGTGGAGTGGGGGCGGTGTTTTGTGGGCGGTGGAGTGGGGGCGGTGGACTTGTGATAACTTGGTTCAACAGGCTGTTGCTTGGAGCGGCCCACAGGCCTACATATCCACTACAGCCTGGTTGGTACTTCTTGCAAGAAGTGCCGGACCCTCTTCTAAGTGTCTCTTGAATACATCCACCTCTGTTCCATATTTGATATCTTTCTCGCCTCTTTTCCAAAGAGTACATTTTGAGACCTTAGAGACGGTCCCAATAATTTAGATGTTTTATCGTTTCTATGCGTGTCGTATATGTTCTCAGTAATCCCTCTAATTCAGAGATCTCTCCTGCTCTGAAATGGAAAGTGAGTACCGAGCAATACTCAAGACGGGACAGCACCAGTGATTTAAATAGTATTAGCATTGCTGTGGGATCTTTGGAGTTGAACGTTCTCATAATCCATCCTATCATTTTCCTGGCCGCCGCCGCTATATTTGCTCGGTTATGTTTACTAAATGTCAGGTCGTCAGACATCACAATTCCCAGATCTTTTACATGTTGCTTTCTTTCTATGATTGGGTCTGTGTCCTGTACCCCCGTGTCCTGTACCCCCGTGTCCTGTACCCCCGTGTCCTGTACCCCTGTGTCCTGTACCCCTGTGTCCTGTACCCCTGTGTCCTGTACCCTGTGTTTCGTTTAATTCCTCGTTCCTCCCATACCTAAGTACCAGAAATTTGTCACCGTTAAACATTGTTATTTTCAGTTGCCCTATTGAAGACAATTATCTGCCTGCTGTTTTTCAGTGCACTCCCTTACTCACCTGTCTCCAGTGAGTAACGGAGTGCACTGGAGCACCCCTTTCAGTGCACTGGTGCACTGAAGCAGGAGCACCACACCTGTGGAGGGTGTGGTGCCCCTGCTCCACACCCTCCCCCCCATACCCCTCCTGCCTTCTTCACCCCCTTATTCACCTACCTTTAGCCCCATTACTCATGTTGACTCATGTTGGCATGTTCCCTTTTGTTACCCCGCTGAAAGTTTGCCTTTCTTCCCTTGAACCACCCAATATCTTCCCCTTGGTCGTATACCCTCTTCCCTCTTCTTTGTAACACATCCTCTATCTCTATTTCTCTACGTCCCCATCCTTTCTCCTCATGTCCCATTCCTTCCTTCCTTCCTTCCTTTTCCCTTCACATACCCTCTATTCCATTCCCTACATGTCATCTTTATTTCCCTCCACCTTAGTGGTTTTTCCTGTCCTATTCACACTTCCCTACACTTATCCACATATCCTCCTCTTCCCTTTCCATGCTCGAGTTCTATCCATGTCCTCTTCTCCCTCTTCCTTCCAATCCCATTCTATTCCTTCCTCGGCCCCATTCCATCCCCTCCCTCCTCCGTTGCAGATCAACTCTCTATCTTCATTTCTCTATTTAAAACTTAAAATGGAGGATATCAGGAAAGGTAAATTGAACAGAAAGTTAGAATTGGTGGGCAGTCCTGCCACGTTGGGAAGGCAGCCCTGGGGCTGCCCACCTTTCACCCACCACCTCTTGCTTCGTCACTCACTTAACAGTCACATCACCCACCACTTCCCATGTGTTTCCTTTCACCTGCTGCACCTATCCTCTCTCAGTGGGCCTCTTACATCCACATTTATTACCCCCCTTGATTAGCTCTCCAATTACGCCTGTACCCAATCATACCCTCGAATCTGATTAGTTCTGCGCCTGGGAGACATCACCACTACCTCAAGCAACAACAATACATTTCCAATATTGAATCGTGTGAATCCTTGACTCTAGTCAACTCGTTGATTCATCATACTGGCCCTGGTGAGCCAGCTGGATCATCATACTGGCCCTGGTGAGCCAGCTGGATCATCATACTGGCCCTGGTGAGCCAGCTGGATCATCATACTGGCCCTGGTGAGCCAGCTGGATCATCATACTGGCCCTGGTGAGCCAGCTGGATCATCATACTGGCCCTGGTGAGCCAGCTGGATCATCATACTGGCCCTGGTGAGCCAGCTGGATCATCATACTGGCCCTGGTGAGCCAGCTGGATCATCATACTGGCCCTGGTGAGCCAGCTGGATCATCATGCTGGCCCTGGTGAGCCAGCTGGTTCATCATGCTGGCCATGATGAGCCAGCTGAACCAACAAGAGACCCTTGGTGCTCTTCATATTTCCATACAATCTAGCGGGTCATGTCTATAATATTGATCGTTTCATACTCATGCAATACACCTTTGCAAGTGTATGACGCATACAGCATGATGTATAATTTAGCTAATGGTGTGGACTCGACAAGCGGTTCAAAGATCCTCGAAGGAGTTAATCAATTTTCCTCATCAATCAGATAAGCTTTAAAGAACTTATCCAATCAGGACTCACCGGCTTTGTGATTCAGCCAATGGGGACACGTCAAGGGAGACGGGGCTATGAATTAGACGTTACACTTCAGTAATGGAGTTTAATTGTATCGTAAATGAACAAATCCATAAGGGCCGTGACGAGGATTCGAACCTGCGTCCGGGAGCATCCCAGACACTGCCTTAATCGACTGAGCTACGACACGGTAGCTACGACAGTTACCCTGTCGCAGCTCAGTTACGACAGGGTAACTGATCATTGTCTCAGCTAATTAGTTCTTAAGCTGGCCACCGCCTCATTGTAGAAGATAAATCATATTACCTCCCTGAGCTACGAAAGTTACCCTGTCGTAGCTCAGTCGATTAAGGCAGTGTCTGGGATGCTCCCGGACGCAGGTTCGAATCCTCGTCACGGCCCTTGTGGATTCGTTCATTTGATGCATCACGTTAGTGTGATCTCTGTGTGTATTAATGGTAACGTGTCGCCATGTTTGGAGTGCATGTTTCTGCAGTCATTAGAGTTGTTCCAGAATTTACGGTTATATTGAAACTGTCAGCTGCTGTGGGTGTCGAATCGAGTGACAGGTGTCGAGTGACAGGTGTCGAGTGACAGGTGTCGAGTGACAGGTGTCGAGTGACAGGTGTCGAGTGACAGGTGTCGAGTGACAGGTGTCGAGTGACAGGTGTCGAGTGACAGGTGTCGAGTGACAGGTGTCGAGTACGACTCTGGACCGAAAAGAGGTCCACCGCGGGTCCTTCAGTTGAGAGAAACCTCGAATTCAGGTCAAGGATTTATGAAGCATTTACCTGGCCACTTACGAAACCTGTACATCTTTTCTCGATCATGGCAGCTTAGTTTGCATTTATAAAACTGAGGTCAGATGCACTACGAGGTAAACTATACCAATAATATCCCTGGGTGACGAAGTTTCCAAGCTTGTAAACTGTTTAATAAATACAGACGACCGGCCCCCATGATTGAGGAAAGATGTACAGGTATCGTAAGTGGGCCAGGTAAATGCTTCACGAGTCAAAACAGCATGTTTTGCTCCCAAATATCCGGTGAATAAGGGCCAGAAATGGTGAGTAAACGTCCTCCAGTGCCTTCAAGACGCTGGTGAATCACTGTAATGTGATTCACACACACATGGTGATTCAACTGCAGTCTGCGCTCAAGTCTTCATCACCAACTGTGATTGATGATGGATCAATCCATTTCACTGCTATCGCAGACACCCGATTATACCAGTCAGTGGGCAGATACACAGCCTAATTAAGGCAGGCAATCAGTCCTTCAATTGTTGCATACATTTGTGTATAAGATGTAGAGACAGTATAAGGTTCACTGTGTATGTTAGGATAGGCTTCCATACACCATAGAAACGGCAGGAAATGTGTATTACAGACATGTGATCTGCTGCTGCTGCTGCTGCTGCTGCTGCTCCACACCTCTGCGCTCCTTCCACAACCCCTCCCACCTCCTCCACAACCCCTCCCGCGCCTCCTCCACAAACCCTCTCCCGCCTCCTCCACAACCCCTCCCACCACCTCCACAACCCCCCCCCCCACCTCCTCCACAACCCCTCCCACCACCTCCACAAACCCCCCCCCCCCCCGCCTCCTCCACAACCCCTCCCGCCTGCCTCCTCCACAACCCCTCCCGCCTGCCTCCTCCACAACCCCTCCCCCACCACCTCCACAACCCCCCCCCACCTCCTCCACAACCCCCCCCCCCACCACCTCCACAACCCCCCCCACCACCTCCTCCACAACCCCCCCCCCCACCTCCTCCACAACCCTCCCATCTTATACACTCTCCTCCCGCTTCTTCATATTAATTAAGCAACTTACTTTTGAGGGAATGGCGGACCCATTAATCACAAGGAAGGCTGAAGTGGAGGGGCTGTGCTCCTTCTGGGCTCCCTGGAGCGGTGAAGGGGATGGGGCCGTGAAGGGACGGGATGGGGGAAGAGATGGGGAAGGGGTGGATAGATAGGCGTGATGGAAGGACGAGGTCTACGTGTGGGTGAGATGGTGGATAGATGGTGGATAGATGGGACGTGATAGGGATATTGAGCACATTGTGGGGAAGATGGGCATGATAAAGTAGATGGGGGAGACGAGATGGGGGGGAGACGAGATGGGGGGGGGGGCGATTCCCTTCCCACTGCTCAGGGTAAACTTTACCCCTACTAGTTTCCCCCTGGAACACGCCCTGCCACTCGGTTTACAACCAATTACTGCTGGAGCAGAAGGGGAGCGAACAGTTAAGGATTGGCACCCAGTCAATTCTCCCCGGGCAGG
>NC_091152.1:14338059-14455559 GCF_040958095.1 Procambarus clarkii
GGGATAAACTTGCGTCATTACAGACGTAAATCACAACGGTAGTGGATATAATGTGGATACAAAAAAAAGTTCAGTTGGAATAAGATGGGAACAAAAGGGAGAGAGGGTCTGAAGGAAGGGGATGTGATGGTTTGGCGGGAGAGAAAGAGGAAGGTTGGAGAAGGAAAAGGAGGAGGGACGAAAATAAAGGAAAGTGAGGGGAAGAGGACAGGAATGGAGATAATAGTAGGAACAAAAAAAAAAGATGCAGAACATAGGGGGGGGGGGAATTGAGAGAAGGGCATGGAAGAGAGGAGGAGAGAAGGGCATAGAAGAGGGAGAGAAGGGCATGGAACAGAACGACACGGGAAGATAAGCAAGAACGAGCATGGGGGAGAAAGAGGCACACCTAATCGAACACATTAAATACGAACCATAATTCTGTAGAAGGCAACCAAAGCCATAGCCACCGGGTGAACAGGGAGAGGGGGGGGCGGGTGGAGGATTGGTAGGTAGAAGTGAAAGGAAGAAAGGAAAGAGAAGGAGGAGACGGGGAAGGAAGGCAGGAAGAGAGGGAGGAGGGGAGATAGAGAGAAGCTTTAAGACCTACAGAACCAACTCCTTCATCTTTCGCCATTCCCAAGATTGTGCTCATACATCGCGTCTTGGGCCCTTGGGAAGACGGGAGATTTGCGGAGGTATTCAGGCCGTCAGATGCGGCTAAATGTGGGTTTTGTTTATGGCGTGGGTGCAGGCCCCGGGGCCCGCCTTACTGGGCGCGGGCACGCCACGCTCCAAATGTGTATTTAGCTGATAGTTCCTGCACACGCTAAATATCTCATGTTAGTTTCCTTTATCATGCGTGTGCACGCCAAGTGGGGAAATATGTGTAATTCAGCATATATTATATGTGGATATAAACGTCCAATATACAGTGTATAATGAAATTAATTAAAATGTATAATATTAAAGGTAAAATAGTTGTAAAATTTGAAAGGCATCTAACTATGGTTTTTATAGAAGGCCATCAATATAATTATGTCAGTACAGTACAAAATATGTCTATATCTATACATTAGAATATCCGTCTGTCTATGGAGCCCCGTCCTCCTAATGGTTTCCAACTTAAAGAAAACGATCAGATTAAAGTGCCCTTTCCTAACCTACCAGAGGGCCCAAAACAGAAAACGGGACAGTACGACACTTTCGCGAGTGGCTTCCATTTTCTAGTACGACAATTATCGGCCTTAGGTACCGCATACGGGCGAAATACGACGTTCTTTATAGGAGGACAGGTTGTGGTGTGTAAACAAATCCACAAGGGCCGTGACGAAGATTCGAACCTGCGTCCGGGTGCATCCCAGACACTGCCTTTTTTTCAGAACTTTGTGGTGGGTGTCTACCCGAGGTTGGAGGCCAGGGGCCAGATTCTCGAAAGCACTTACGCAAGCACTTACGAACCTGTACATCTTTTCTCAATCTTTGTTTATTGTTATCGTTTATAACAATAACAACAGTTCAATGGGAAGTTTTCATGCTTTTAAACTGTTTAATAAATGTAACCAAAGCCGTCAAAGATTGAGGAAAGATGTACACGTTCGTAAGTGTTTGCGTAAGTGCTTTCGTGAATCTGGCCCCAGATAGTTGGGGCCAGCCAACCATCTGGCCAATCCGTCCATGTTGGGTACATACCCAACATGGGTGGATCGCAGTGGACGATGGAAAGAGAAAAGCAAAGTAAACACCTGTTTTAATATGCAGAGAGGCAACCAAAAACACGTGGAAAAAGTAGAGATGAAAGTCATATCTCAAAAACTTAATCGAATTCTATGACAACGTTAATAAAATACGACAGGGAAGAAGAAAGTTGGGTAGATTGCATTTTCCAAGACTCAAAGAGCACTTGATAAAGTTTCTCACTAAAGACTATTGTACAAGATGGCGAAACAAGATAATTAGGGATAATTAGGGATAATTAGGAAGACACTAAACTGAACAAAGGAGCACATGCAGGTGAGAAGACAGTCACGGTCAGAGGCAAGTTCTTCAGCTGGTGGACTGTGCCAAATAGGATTCGCCAAGGCCAGGTCCTGGGACCCCTACTGTCCCTAATTTATCTTAATTATTTTTTTTGAGATATATACAAGAGTTGTTACATTCTTGTAGAGCCACTAGTACGTGTAGCGTTTCGGGCAGGTCCCTGGAATACGATCCCCGCCGCGAAGAATCGTTGTTACAACCAAGTACACATTTTACTGTTGAGTTAAACACAGGCTACAGTTAAGGATTTGTGCCCAGTAAATCCTCCCCGGCCAGGATACGAACCCATGACAGTGCTCGCGGAACGCCAGGCGAGTGTCTTACCACTACACCACGGAGACTGGTATAATAATATCATATACTGATGTAGCGAAGCAGGTACAACAAGGCCATTGGCCGGGTCATAAAGACCTCTCTTACCCCCGTAGACACAGACAGGCAAGCACCAAAGAGCCAGAGCTCAACCCCCGCAAACACAACTAGGTGAGCACCACTACCACCAAGAAGAGTTCAACAAACACGTCTGAAAAAGAAGCTAAACTCCAGCTTAAGAAAGAAAAAACCCTGACAACATTTCTTTACCTTTGAGCCTAAAAAGTGAGAACAAATATAACTTGAGAATAGTACAAATTTAACAAAATTTGGCCGTTTGCTCTGTGGCTGATCCCCAGAGTTGCCACAGAGGAACCACCGCCATCACGCTGCCGTCAGTATTACCAGGGGCCAGATTCACGAAGCAGTTACGCAAGCACTTACGAACGTGTACATCTTTCCTCAATCTTTGACGGCTTTGGTTATATTTATTAAACAGTTTACAAGCATGAAAACTTCCCATTCAACTGTTGTTATTGTTATAAACAGTCTCCTGGTGCTTCGGAGCTCATTAACTGTTTAATAATTGTAAACAAAGCCGTCAAACATTGAGAAAAGATGAACAGGTTCATAAGTGCTTGCGTAACTGCTTCATGAATCTGGCCCCAGAACTATAACATGTTACACCTCTTCACCTTTAACATATACGATCTGACTACATATAAGTAATACCATATCAATGACAAACTTCTACATGACGAACCACCCAAAATCCGCAGTAGAAACGGTGATAAACGCCACCTGTCGTAAGTTCCATCCAGCGCTTGCCTTAAGGTGGTGCTATAGGTCTTAATGGCACATCTCTACAGACTTGTTTGTCTCCCCGAGACACTCAGAGAGCTAGATAGATGGCGAAGGGCGGAGGACCATGTCTTGCTTACGTTGCCCCCTCACCTAGCCTCTTCCTTCCTTTCCTTCCTTTCCCTCCCTTCTTTCTCTTCCACACACTCCTCCCCCTTCAAAGCGACTAACCTATGCCCACTGTCATCCACCTCCATCCCTTGCCCCCATATCTTGCACCCATTCCCGGACCATCACCCGCCTTCCCCTCACCCCCTATCAAACCCCAAACACACTCATATCTCCCCTTTCCACTTCTTCCCCTCCCTCTCCTTCGAGTCTCCTTAACTTCCATCCCATTCCCACGTCTCCCAATTCAATATTTCCCCTACACCAATTCCCTGCCCATTGGAAAATAGAAGGGCAATAATTGCCCAGAAAATTCTATAAACATGAAAGGTATCAAAATTTTCAGTTCTCTTCCTTTAAATATTGCGGGAATTGGTATCAAACTTCTAACTGGTTTCGAGAGAGAACTTAAAAACACTTCCGAAGGGTACCTAATCATCCAGGTTTTGGTGGCTACGCTGAAGTGCAAGCTGCGGGCATTAACAGTCTGATTGATCTCCCTACCCCTCCTGGAATTACCACCAGGTAGCCACAGAAGTTCTACCAGCAGAGTTGATTACTGGAATCCAGTGGCTTGCGAAGCTCCCGTCACCTTTTGCCTGAGAATTCTGAACACCAACAACAGTGTCGTATTTAAGTTGGATTCGGTGAGTAACTGCTACACAAGCTTATTACATCTTGCAGGTCGATGTTCGATCCCCGATGGTCTAGGTGGTTTGGCACCTGTCAATTCCTCCGTCAGATCCCAGCTCCTTGTCCTTATATCCCAGTTCCTTGTCTTCATATCCCAGCTCCTTGTCCTCATATCCAAGTTCCTTATCCTCATATCCCAGCTCCATGTCCTCATATCCCAGCTCCATGTCCTCATATCCCAGCTCCATGTCCTCATATCCCAGCTCCATGTCCTCATATCCCAGCTCCATGTCCTCATATCCCAGCTCCATGTCCTCATATCACAGCTCCATGTCCTCATATCCCTTCCAAGTACACTTGTAAGAGATAAAGCAAAGGGTATGAATGTGGCCAGCTGCATATAGTTGTACTGGCTTAGCGCTTTCTCCTCACAATTATCTAACCTTATCTTTTGTTCCAAACAGTTGACTACTGGAACAGATCTGCTGGTAACTTTGCTGAGGTGGGGATGCTGGAGGGATTCAAGCAAAGGTTAGACACATATACAAATGAGTTTGATTTAGAGAGACGCTATCTCGTATAGTCCAATAAATCTTCGATAACGTGTACTCTTATGTTCTAGACAAGTTTGAAAGTAGTTATCGTGTGATGGTAGATTTGTTGAAGATGTCGTACTGGGTGAAGAGCAGAGGCGCCATAGGTACAAGCAGAGGACACAGAGAACGTCAGAGCTCTCTTCAATATCTCTCTCTTCATCTCTCTTCTCTCCCACTACTCTTCAATATCCTCCCAGCAAATTTAAGAAATATTTCCGGCACAGAGGTGAACGTGTTCAAGAGAAAATTTGACACGTTCCTCAAGAAGTGCCGGACTTACCAGGTTGTAGTGGTCACGCAGGCTCTTGCTCTCTCCAAACAAAAACAGCTTCTTGGACCAAGTTATCACCAGTGGGATTTTACGTTTTGAAATTTCTATAGCATCTTGAATGTCTGTGAAGTCAGCCTCGTCCTATCTTGTTTATCGAGTATTCAGTCTTATGTCAGTAGACGTTTCAAGGTATTCGAGCTGGCTTAAGTCCGGCAACCCGTTCTCGCACTTTCATATAGTCAATATTGACTTATTAAATACGTGCATATGTGACATACTAAACATACTACTTTACCTTGAAAAGCTTCATAGAAAACACCGACCTTACCTAACCTTCTTAGTATGTTAGGATAAGCATCTTATTGCTTCGTAATTACAATTATTACTAAACCTAATATAGGTATAGGTTAAGTAATAATTGTAATTAAGTGGCAATAAGATTCTTAACACACTAAGAAGGTTAGGTAAGGTCGGTGTTTTCTATGAAGCTTTTCAAGGTAAACTAGTATGTTTAGTATGTCACATATGCACGTATTTAATAAGTCAATATTGACTAAGAAAGTGCGAGAACGGCTTAAGTCCGGATGACTGCCCTGGCTGTGTGTTGCACTGTAGAGTTAGTGCATTGACTGCAAGGTGATCAACTACATGCTCACTGTTCTGACACATCAGGAGTTTCTGCCGTACAGCCAGCAAAACAAGGCTCTTCAGCCTTGGCATAAACTTCAGCTTTAGAACTCCCATGACAGATCTATTATTTATCATTCCCAAAAATTCAAAAACCATTTGATGTACTTTTGATGCAAAGTTTCTTTTATAGCAGTAAAATAGGTAAATAAATAAAATAGCAGTAGCAGTAAAATAGGTACCTGGGTGTTAGTCAGCTGTCACGGGCTGCCTCCTTGGGGGTGGAGGCCTGGTCGAGGACCGGGCCGCGGGACACTAAAAAGCCCCGAAATCATCTCAAGATAACCTCAAGATATAACTATTAAACAGAACTATCTATCTTGTAAATGTTAGATTTGTTTATCAAAGCAAGTTAGTACAGTAGATGTTAAACTGTGCACTTCCCCCAAGACCATAGCATTAGAAAACGCTGGACTCTTGTTTTACTGTGTATATTAGTCAACAGGTCAACACTACGGGCTCACCATAGCCCGTGCTGCTTAGGACTTTTTGTTCCAGGAAGCGAATCTTTAACAACATTTAACACCAAGGTGAATGAGTTTAAGAAAGAAAGATAAGCCTTACTAAGCCATGGTTTTCGTGTTATTCTTGTCATCAGTTCATCTGAACTCAACAAAAGACCATTCTAAGAAGTTTTAGAAATATGCATTACAGATAACATCTCGTTCAACCTAACTCTTAATCCTAACAAATGGACTCTGCTAACCTCCAAGAGTTGCATACTGGTTATGAACTTATTCCTTTCCAGTACCATGACAGTTAATTGAATCATGTGACATCAATGAAGAATTTTCGAAATGATGACCAGTGCTATTGATCCCATCAGGGATGTGTACCCCCCCCCTGTCCCCAGAAAGGTCTATGGTGATTCCATCAGGGGGCCAATGCCCATCCGTCCCCCTATCCTCACCCCACCCCCCCTCTCTCCTCCACAGAATACTCTGTGTACAACCCCTGGAGCAGGGAGGGGGTTAGGGGGTGGTGGTGGGGGTTGGGGGTCATCGCCACGCTGGCTACACTCATCTGTATTCATTACACCTCTCGCCCCAACCACCACCACACTCCAATCACCCCTCTCCCCACCACGCTCAATCATCCCTCCATTCACACCCTCCCCCACCCGCTTCAATTATTCCCCCCCACCCCACCCCACCCTAGCCATCGCCATGTTCCAATCATCTTTCACTCGATATACCCTAGCTCCAATCACCCTTCCCCCTCACCAAGCCCTAATTCCCCCCCCCCTTCCCCCTCCCCTGAACCACTTTCCAATCACCTCCCACAACCTATCTATCAACTATCAACCATAATCACCTCCCCCTATCAACCCAATCTCACCTCTTCTAGGCTGTGAGAGGGGGTGGCGAGGGGGGGGGGTCAATGAGAGAGAGAGAGGGGGGGGGGAGTGAGGGAGAGGGTGAGAGAGTATAGAAGACAGCTAATGCTCCTGAACATACAGCCACTAAACATCAGACTACAGCACCAAGCCATCAGGGTGTGGAACACCATCGAAATGTTAACAGGACTCAATGTTAGAAAGATTGCTCCAAGATGAGACGCCCCACTCCCACAGCTGGTTGCCCAAGATGAGACGCCTCGCTCCCCAAGCTGGTGGCCCAAGATGAGACGCCCCACTCCCACAGCTGGTGGCCCAAGATGAGACGCCTCGCTCCCCAAGCTGGTGGCCCAAGATGAGACGCCCCGCTCCCACAGCTGGTGGCCCAAGATGAGACGCCCCGCTCCCACAGCTGGTGGCCCAAGATGAGACGCCCCGCTCCCACAGCTGGTGGCCCAAGATGAGACGCCCCGCTCCCACAGCTGGTGGCCCAAGATGAGACGCCCCGCTCCCACAGCTGGTGGCCCAAGATGAGACGCCCCGCTCCCACAGCTGGTGGCCCAAGATGAGACGCCCCGCTCCCACAGCTGGTGGCCCAAGATGAGACGCCCCGCTCCCACAGCTGGTGGCCCAAGATGAGACGCCCTGCTCCCACAGCTGGTGGCCCAAGATGAGACGCCCTGCTCCCACAGCTGGTGGCCCAAGATGAGACGCCCCGCTCCCACAGCTGGTGGCCCAAGATGAGACGCCCCACTCCCACAGCTGGTGGCCCAAGATGAGACGCCCCGCTCCCACAGCTGGTGGCCCAAGATGAGACGCCCCGCTCCCACAGCTGGTGGCCCAAGATGAGACGCCCCGCTCCCACAGCTGGTGGCCCAAGATGAGACGCCCCGCTCCCACAGCTGGTGGCCCAAGATGAGACGCCCCGCTCCCACAGCTGGTGGCCCAAGATGAGACGCCCCGCTCCCACAGCTGGTGGCCCAAGATGAGACGCCCCACTCCCACAGCTGGTGGCCCAAGATGAGACGCCCCGCTCCCACAGCTGGTGGCCCAAGATGAGACGCCCCACTCCCACAGCTGGTGGCCCAAGATGAGACGCCCCGCTCCCACAGCTGGTGGCCCAAGATGAGACGCCCCGCTCCCACAGCTGGTGGCCCAAGAGCCTCGATTTACTAGATGAAAACCCCGCCCCACAGTACATAATTCCTAGGTTAAACACTGACCAGAAATCCTTCCCCCAATAAATGGAAAAAATTGATTATGTATGTGTGTATATAAAATTATGTATATAAATATATATGTATATGTATGAATAAATCAATAAATAAATAATAAAATAGCCTTGAACAAACCAACATGTGTATTCACCTTGTTATATTCATCAAGTTGTGCTTGCGGGGGTTGAGCTCTGCTCTTTCGGCCCGCCTCTCAACTGTCAATCAACTGTTACTACTATTTTTTTTCCACACCCCACACACCCCAGGTAGCAGCCCGTGACAGCTGACTAGCTCCCAGGTACCTATTTACTGCTAGATAACAGGGACATTAGGGTGAAAGAAACTCTGCCCATTGTTTCTCGCCGGCGGCGGGAATCGAACCCGCGACCACAGGATCACGCGTCCAGTGTGCTGTCCTGTGGTCGCGGGTTCGATTCCCGCTGCCGGCGAGAAACAATGGGCAGAGTTTCTTTCACCCTAATGCACCTGTTACCTAGCAGTAAATAGGTACCTGGGAGTTAGTCAGCTGTCACAGGCTGCTTCCTGGTGGTGTGTGGAAGCATCGGAGTGTGTATATATAAATGCTACACAGTATTCATCTATGGACATTCATATGTGGTGAAACACTGTTGAAGAACCTCTCACACACTCACAGCTCCCTGACAAGAGGGAGCCAGCTTAGCTTAGCTGCCAACACCTACACATCGTGTCAGCAAGGCGGACAGCCTGCCGGCTTTCATACTGTATTTCCCACTTCTAAACTTCCCTTCACCTTTGCCTCTCCTTCCTCTTTACTCTTCAAAGAATTTAAAAAATAGTTATTGGCTGGGGTAGGATAGAGGATTATTATTAACATTTTCATTGACAACATTAATTACAATTTTGCTTAATCTGAGTAATTTAATTAGGTATACGAGGATAACGAGGGTACGAGGATAACGAGGGTACGAGGATAACGAGGGTACGAGGATAACGAGGGTACGAGGATAAGGCTCGTATTCACTGTCACGCTGGGCAGACGGTCACACGCAACACAATAGGTCTAAACTGTAGGCTGAAGCACATATATATGTGCTGCACATATATATATATATATATATATATATATATATATATATATATATATATATATATATATATATATATATATATATATATATTTGTGTGCTTCAGCCATATACGGAAGAGAGGAGAAAATGCGTGTATAGTGTATGCAGAGGAATTAGCGATGCCTACACTGGGTGGGAGAGTGATTGTCTCAGGAAGTGGAATGATTGTAATGGAAAGTAAAGGATGACTGGAGCGAAGGTGTAAGGAAGGGATAACCTATCGTCTTGGACTGGTCGGTAGAACTGGGGGCCTCCATTTTTGCCAGGTTGGGGTTCGATTCCCGATACCACCAAGAGGTTAGGCACCGTCCGCGTATCTCGGCTCCTTATCCTCATATCCATTCCAGGTGGAAGTTTAACGTAGTGACTTAGCACTCTCTCCTCACAATTACCTTAGTGAAGGGACAACTGGATCAGTGTATAATGATTATGGTGGGGATGATTGGATGATTAGGGTGTGGACCTCCATATTATACTAGCACCCTGTGCAGGTAGGAGCACAGAGCACCCCAATCAATTAAACTATTACGATGTTCAATTCGCACAAGAACCTCAGAATCAGCAGTTGGATCGGAGGGGGGGGGGGGGGGAAGGGGGAATCGCGTAAGCCATTTTAGAACAACTTGGCTGGGAATAAAATTCGGAATATTTCCTTACGTCAACAGTTTTTTCCCCGCCAGGACAGAGCTGGTGGGGACGTCCTGACGCTCACCGGGATTATCTGTCTCGTTTATGGCCGCTAGGATGGTTCATAATGCTTGCTCGTTTGGCGGGTGAGGAGGGGAAAGAAGGGCTAGGGAGGGGAGGGACAGGAATAGAGGGGGAGAGGGAAAGGAATAGAATGAGCGGAGAGGGAGAACAGGGTATGGGGAGGAAAACAAAAGGAAGTGGGGGAAAATATGGGCGTGGAGGTCGGTAAAAGAGGGGATGAAAACGAGGATATGGGGTGGAGATGAGGGTATGGGTAAGGAAAGGGGAAAACGAGGGGGGGGGGGAGGGGAGGGAAACGATGTAACAAGAGAGCAGTACACAGAACAGTGAAACGTCTGGCTCTGGTAATCACTGGACGTGGACAAGAATCACGCACCCTATACAGTACGAGCCAATGGCCAGGCCAGGTCAGGTCAGGCCAGGCCAAATGTGGCGGAGATCACAATGCTGTGAGTTATGTTGTGGCCTTGCTAATCATCAGGGATTATTACTTCTACATCAAAGGATGCCAGGGATCTCTCAGGCCCTTCACAGATGTGTACAACATCAAGTTTAAACTGAAGATAGGCGAAGAGTAAGGACTTGTGCAGGTGGGAAGGTGTGCAGGTGGCAAGGCGTCAAGGCCATTGGTCAAGTCCTTGACCAATATTTAGTACTGTACTTGACATCAATGGAACCACGGGGTTGCCAAAGGAACCACTCTTCCTCCTGGCTCTTAGGCCACGTGGGGGCCATGGCCGGCCCTGAATGTCTCTACTGTGACGAAGTGTCAGGCCTCGGAGATCACGTAGCCGGAGCTGCGTCAGCTGCGCCTCCAGCGACACACGACCTCTGAAAACTTGCCTCCTTCGTCCTCATTAAACCGACATCCCAACGTTGCTCCGAATACATAATCTTTCTCCCTCTTTAAATATTCCGAAGTCTTTATTTAATCCTTGATTTCACTCTTACAAGTGTTTGGTTAACTCGAATTTGATGAGTTCCGTGTGATTTTTCTCTCGATCATTTGTAATTTAACATGACGGAAGTTTTTCAGGACACTGGTCCTGCGGAGCAGTCGTCTACGTGTTCGACTCACAATCTAGGATTCCGGGTTCGATCCCCCAGGCGGAACAGATATGGTTGGGCGTGTTTCCCCCAAGGTTGCGCCAGCAGTACGCTGTACCTTCGCTGACACTGATACAAGCTTAAGTGCAGGCTTCCTGTCCCCGACAGCGGCTACCACCAGGGCTTTGGAGTGAATATAGCTTTCATATATTGTGTCCTGACTCATTATGGCAATCTACACGTACTGAAAGTTCCTATGAAACGTTTAATTACTTTCCAATTGGTACGATAAATGTGGCTGCTTGTTCACTCAACTGGACATTCTTTGTTAATCTACAGTTCTTACAGTGCTTAGAACATCCTTGGAGGTTATTGACTTGTCTGTCTCAACCTTTGCTTCAGCCTCGGTAGCTGTTATTAAACTTTTTCCTTAGTTCATGTTTTTGTTTGTTAATTGGGTTTTTTTCAATTATCTTTTGTCTAGACCTCGACTTGCAATGTCCACTAGTGTTCCCTCTCTCCCCCACCTCTAGTGCCCTATTCCCCCCTCCTCTAGTGCTCCATCTCCTCCCCACCTCTAGTGCTCCATCTCCCCCCCCCCACCTCTAGTGCTCCATCTCCCCCCCCCCACCCACTTCTAGTGTTCCATCTCTCCCCCCCACCTCTAGTGCTCCATCTCCCCCACCTCTAGTGCCCCATCTCCCCCCCCCTCCTCTAGTGCTTCATCTCTCAACTTTCTTGATTGGATCGCATGTCTAATTTCTCTTGATTCTCTTAATTGCCTTTATATCACGAAGGGGTAGAGAACAGATAGCTTCTCTTCCTTCCTAGGAATAAAGAAAAACCTGAGAGAGGGGGTCGAACCCTCACTGTTTTAGCAAAATTCCGCTCACGGCAGGAAACTAACAGGACTCTTTATATTGGAGAGAACTGGGCTGTGAAATTCACTAGGATCATTGGGTTCGCTCCTAAGGGAACTTCCAGGGATATAAAACTCAGATTCTCAAAACTCACAATGTGGATTACTGGAGAAAAATCAGGAACATTTATGAAAGTCCAAATTCAACTCCAATTTTCTGATCTCCCGCCCCCGCCCGTCCCTCTGGTAGGAAGCCCAACAAGGGAATGTATATATTGTGGGTCACGACAGAGAGGTTAAGCAGGTAATTTGACCAGCCCACACACTAGAAGGTGAAGGGACGACGACGTTTCGATCCGACCTGGACCATTCTCAAGTCGATTGTGAGAATGGTCCAAGACAGACCAAAATGTCGTCGTCTCTTTACCTTCTGGTGTGTGGTCTGGTCAAACTACTTCAGCCACGTTATTGTGACTCATCGCCTGCTTAAGCAGGTAACTATTGAGAAGCCTGAATGGCATCACGGGAATGATTGAGGACACTAACCACGGGCCGCGGGGACACTAAACCGCCCCGAAATCATCTCAAGATAACCTCAAGATATATTACAGGAGTTCTCAAACTGACTTACCTCAACCCATCATGGACGGACACCCAAAAGACGGTGGTCATAACACAAGGTGTTCAGCCATCAACAGATTCTTTCCGATTGTACTTTCCTCAAAGTAAGTGCACTCGGAGTGTACTTACTTTCCTTTAAGTACAATCCACTAGACATCCGACAAGTATGAAAACAAACTTTCACGACAAAATGCTACTCGATCAAGTGTCAGTACACTGGAGTGGCTTCTGGGAGTTCTACTCCTCAGGTCCGGCCTGGGACCAGACTTGACTTGTAATAACTCACCCAATCTTTTTCTTCACAGCCACCACTCCTCCCCCCTCCCTTTCCCCCCCAGTCGGTACAGCTTGTGCCCGAGGAGTCCAGAGACACGGGTTCGATCCCATCGTACGAGATCAATATTTTATCCCTGGACAAATAACACAGTCGCTCCCGTGTCTACCTCTTATAGCTAAACCAATTAGCACCATCATTTTATCTAGTAATCCTCATCAATAACAGCTTTCTTTTGTTTAATCGTGTTGCAAACAATTGCTTTATGCAATTTCTTAACTATATTCAACCACTTCAACAACACACAACGTTAGGAGTTTTTCCTTTTTTATTTTTATTTATCTTCAGGACACAATCCTTGCATCATACTGAATTATAGACGAGAGAAAGATCTGGTCAACTAGAGAAAGTAACGAGTTTTCCTTTGTTAACCAGATCTCTCTCCCTCACCGCAAGACTACGTCGCTCACTTTACGATCCCGCTCTGTTCACACAAGCACCTTCACACCTAACCCTCCCCCCCCTGGTCGAGGACCGGGCCGCGGGGACGCTAAACCCCGAAATCATCTCAAGATAACCCCCTCTCGTTGGGAACCCGACCTCTTTCGTTGGCAAGTTTGACCGTTCACGTTAGCGAGTGCACCTTTGTACAATACAAGCAGATCCTTGATGTCGGCCCCGCGGCTATAGCGCCTTTGATGCTGGTCAAGCAGACTATCTTATCTAGCAACATATCTTGTTAACCCAGAAGCTCTCGCGTTGACCAGGCGATATCACGTCGTTTCAGAGTGTACTAAGATCCAATAGTTGGCCTTTAATTAGTGGCTTCCTGTTAATACGACATTTTAATGCCCCCAACAGTAGTCAGGTCCAGTCATTAACAGAGGGAGGAAGGGGGGGATGGGTGGAAGGGGGAGGGAGAGTATACGGAATAGAGACGGAAGATCGGAAAGGGAGACAGATAGCGAGTTCAATAGGAGAGCATTTGTATTAGGGAAAGGGCATAGCAATGTGGGATGGGACTTAGAACTAAGGAGGGAGGGGGTAGAGCGCCGAGTGAGGGGGGAAAAGGGTAGAGCCAGTACCTAACGAGCAAGAGGTGGTCCCAACTGGAACAAATATCTCTAATTATTAACGAGGCCTCGCTGGCCAGAATATTTTCCCCGCCTTTGTTTTGCTCTCTCGGGACGGTAAAGGGCTTCGCTTTTTAGCGAGCGCTGTGGAGCAGGCCCGTCGTTGTGGAGATTTTAAGCTATACATCAGCGGCAGGTTTAAAGATTTTTACACTAGCCACATGCACGCACGCGCGCGCTCACACGCACACACACAAGAACGTAGAAAGAACTTTTTTAGTGTCAGAGTGGTAGACAAATGGAATGCATTAGGCAGTGATTTGGTGGAGGCTGACTCCATACACAGTTTCAAGTGTAGATATGATAGAGCCCAATAGGCTCAGGAATCTGTCCACCTGTTGATTGACGGTTGAGAGGCGGGATCAAAGAGCCAGAGCTCAACCCCCGCAAGCACAAATAGGTGAGTGTACACGCGCGGTCTTAGAGTATGCAGCCCCATCATGCAGCCCCCACCCAAAACACATTAGGAAACTGGAAAAGGTTAAAAAATTGCCACGTGGCTAGTCCCAGAGTTGTACGGGATGGGATAGGAAGAGCGACTGAAGGAACTGAACCTGACGACGTTAGAAAAAAAGGAGGGAGCGGAGAGATATGATAGCAGCATACACAATACTTAGGGGGATTGACGGAGAGGAAATAGATGAAATATTCACACGGAATACCAACTGAACAAGGGGAACATGGATGGAAGCTGGAAACTCAGACGAGTCATAAAGATGTTAGAAAGATTTCTTTAGCCTGAGAGTAGCTGGGAAATGGACTGAACTAAAGGAACACATTGTGGAAGCAAACATTATTCATAGTATTAAAAGTAGGTATGATAGAGGAGGAGGAGAGGAGTCAATGTTTTAAACAACCAAAGGTGGGATCCAAGAGCCAACGCTCGATCCTACAGGCACAAATAGGTGAGTGTACACATACATCAGCAGACTCATTCCTCTCAGTGTTTGCTGTTGAAGCTACAACATCAATCAACCATTTTTTTGTTACTCTGTAGCACAAGAGTACAGCACAGACTGGTGTGAACACTGTATCACGTACACTTATCAAAGATACAGCTTGCCGTGAAGGGGAAAATACATGATAGAAAACTTTTATTGTTTCAATGTATTAATTTAACAATCAAATTTGATTACACCTTATCTGTAAATACAATTATCCAAAATGGTAAAAAAGTGGGTGGATTAGGCAACAGGTGGGAGGATTAGGCAACAGGTGGGAGGATTAGGCAACAGGTGGGTGGATTAGGCAACAGGTGGGAGGATTAGGCAACAGGTGGGTGGATTAGGCAACAGGTGGGTGGATTAGGCAACAGGTGGGTGGATTAGGCAACAGGTGGGAGGATTAGGCAACAGGTGGGTGGATTAGGCAACAGGTGGGAGCATTAGGCAACAGGTGGGGGGATTAGGCAACAGGTGGGGGGATTAGGCAACAGGTGGGGGGATTAGGCAACAGGTGGGGGGATTAGGCAACAGGTGGGAGGATTAGGCAACAGGTGGGAGGATTAGGCAACAGGTGGGAGGATTAGGCAACAGGTGGGAGCATTAGGCAACAGGTGGGAACATTAGGCAACAGGTGGAAGGATTAGGCAACAGGTGGAAGGATTAGGCAACAGGTGGAAGGATTAGGCAACAGGTGGAAGGATTAGGCAACAGGTGGAAGGATTAGGCAACAGGTGGAAGGATTAGGCAACAGGTGGGGGGATTAGGCAACAGGTGGGGGGATTAGGCAACAGGTGGAGGATTAGACAACAGGTGGGGGGATTAGGCAACAGGTGGGGGATTAGACAACAGGTGGGGGGATTAGGCAACAGGTGGGGGGATTAGACAACAGGTGGAAGGATGTGTGACAGTAAGTGGAGAGAGAATGGATTAAAGTAAGGGGGTTGACCTTGAGCAGGGTGATAAAGAAGGGGGAAAGCAACGGTAATCATCAGAGATGAACAACAGAGGTGAACAACAGGAACGAGCAAGACTAAACGAGGCAAGCAACAGAACCTTGCAACAGGAGAGAACAGCTGGATGATTCACCCCTATTCTCTCTGGGTCTTCTCACAAGCAAGACGCTTGTGAGAAGACGTGGATAACCAAGACGTGGTTATCTTGAGGTTATCTTGGTTATCTTGAGATGATTTCGGGGCTTTAGTGTCCCCGCGGCCCGGTCCTCGACCAGGCCTCCACCCCCCAGGAAGCAGCCCGCGACAGTTGACTAACTCCCAGGTACCTATTTACTGCTAGGTACTCCCTCTTCACACGCTGAAAGCACTCAGTAAGTCACTACTCCTGTGGCTCTGGACGAGGATATATTACTGCACTTGCAGAAGTAGATTCACTTACGACACCTGTACATCTTTCCTCAATCATGACGACTTTGTTCACATTTACAAAAAAAAAAAAAAAGTTTACAGGCTTCGAACCTTCACAACACAAGGTCGTTATTGACCTGAAAAGCTCTTGCTACTTGAAACCACATGAATTGTTAAATGTATACAAAGCCGTCAGGATAAAAATGTACAAGTTTCGTATGAAACCCGAATCCTGGGATTTCAAGACTCCTGCAGATATATGTTCCTTTATAAATGGCTGCCTGGGCTTTTGGAAATGGTGAACGATGTTACGTACTCCTAGCAGAATACGTATATAAATTTAAAATAACTTGTTTTGTTTCCATTATATCATTGCCTGTATATGTACACACATTGTGTTTTTGTAAATTATCGTGTGGTGTGGCAGCGTCAGTGGAGACAGGAGCGCGGTTGCTTTGCACACGTCTATTACCTGTTAAATACGGGAAAGCTGGACCTGTTCAGTTTGGGAGTTCCAGATGTCACTTTTATTAAGTTTATATAAGTATTTATTTACTGTAATTAAACAGGTGGCATTGTACTTATATATTTTGTAAGTAACTATTATCTGTAATTTGCATTCTTGTGTGTTTTGAGAACAAGTGGTTGTTCAATTAGTTTTAAATATTAAAAAGTCCTTAGTTTCCATCCCTCATCTTGGGATGAGGTAGACGGGAGGTGAGAATTTGGGTAGCGACAGAGCGAGAGTTCAGTAGCTTCGGGGGACCAGGAAGAGTAACATGTGGGAGATAAGTCTGTTACTTCTTGTTGTGCCATATTTTATTATACTATATTAGGAGAAGGACAATACCTTTTGTTTGTTGTATAAGTTAACTTGACCATCTGTGTTTTTTATATTATACTGTCTTGAATATATATCTATATAATATTTTGTATCTATTCTTCGGTCCTAAAGGAAGATTTTTATTTATGTGCTCATTACTTATCAAGGGGTTATACTGGTGACCCGCTCTTGAGAACAGCAGTTTTCTCGTATCCCTAGACGTAATTAAAGCTTGGCTGCTGTAGGGTCACGAGCCGTAACGAACGATAGGTAACAAACGAATGGCTTGGAAATGCCGGTAATTAATTCGTCTCCTTGCAACTAGTGCTAACAGGTAATTGGCCCTCTCTACAACTAGTGCTAACAGGTAATTGGCCCTCTCCAACTAGTGCTAACAGGTAATTGGCCCTCTCCAACTAGTGCTAACAGGTAATTGGCCCTCCCTACAACTAGTGCTATCAGGTAATTGGCCCTCTCTACAGCTAGTGCTAACAGGTAATTGGCCCTCCCTACAACTAGTGCTAACAGGTAATTGGCCCTCTCCAACTAGTGCTAACAGGTAATTGGCCCTCTCCAACTAGTGCTAACAGGTAATTGGCCCTCTCCAACTAGTGCTATCAGGTAATTGGCCCTCTCTACAACTAGTGCTAACAGGTAATTGGCCCTCCCTACAACTAGTGCTAACAGGTAATTGGCCCTCTCTACAACCAGTGCCAAACTGCTGGTAAAAATATAGCCACAATGGAATCAGTTTCTTCGTCAGCTGCGTATTTTCAAAATGTAATGGAGCCATCAAAGGCAGCATTCATTTTAATAATATACATCACAAGAGCTCTCGGGTCGTTTTTATTCATGGTTCAGCCATCAAAGCCCATATATATATATTTTTTGACATAGCGTCGGGGGTGTCCATTTAATTTTAATAACGTTGGTAATTTTGATGGTTATAATTTTCTCTGGATTAGGTGACAGTGTAGGGGGCAGCAGGTGACAGTGTAGGGACCACCAGGTGACAATGTAGGGACCAGCAGGTGACAATGTCCATCCATCCACCTGCTCATATTTGTATCTATCCATTTATCTGTCCATGCATCTATCCATCCATTATCCTGTCTATCGATCCATTATACTGTCTATCCATCTATCAGTCTATCCATTTATCTACTGTCTGTCCCTGTTTCTGTCTACCTTTGTCTATTTGTGTGTATATCCCCGTCTCTCCCACTCTCGGTCTCTGCCTGTCTCGGTCTGTCTTTTTCCCATATACAAAATGCAAGTGTCTAATGTGTGGGTGGCCGCCAGTGAGAGGAGTTTAGTGTGTGAAATACACAAAAAATTAGTTACCCTGCTAAAGGACTGGCTTGAGAAACCTTTGACGCTATTGAAGAATCTGTTTTATAGGGACATATTAACGACAGCAGGAAATTTCTGTTACTTTTCTCGCGTTCAATGGATAATGGTGAATATTTCTGTAAGAAAATAGTTTTGAAAACATCTAGCTGTGTAGCTAAAAATCAGCAGTGGGGCATTTTCGTATAAATTAAAATTGTCATTATTTTATCACGTCGTTTGGCGATTTCAATGAGATCTGACCTGGGACGTAAGAGTGTGAACACCATTACCGGCTGCAGGAATGCTGCCTATGGCAGGGTCATAGGAACAATGACCCTGCCACAGGAACGGAAGTAACCAGAACAACATAAGCTGCCAACATGTCACACACTGTTGAGACATTTAATGCCTTATCAATATCCTCATATGTAATGCCATTTATCCATATGTTACCTAACCACCTCACCGTAAGAGGATATAAAACCCGGCGCTAAGCAAGGTAGAATTTGTCTTTGAGAATGCAAGGAGTAACCATGCGAAACGCATCACTAGGGGGTCAAACCCAATAAGAAGTGTAAAAGTGAACTTTGGAGAGTTAAATTTTCAACTTCCAGCTTCAGGGGCAGTGAAAAAACTAAGAAATATCGAGAAGATTCGTACGAGAATCATAAATCTAAAACTTCGTCATTTTCAACGGAATATGTATAAAAGAAAGACTGCTACCAATATATATATATATATATATATATATATATATATATATATATATATATATATATATATATATATATATATATTTATATATATATATTTATATATATATATATATATATATATATATATATTTATATATATATATATATATATATATATATATATATATATATATATATATATTTATATATATATATATATATATATATATATATATATATATATATTTATATATATATATTTATATATATATATATATATATATATATATATATATATATATATATATATATATATATATATATATATATATATATATATAAATTGTCGAGGAATTAAGAGGTATTCAATAAATTAGAAAACATCCACATTTACTTTAATTTACAATTCTCTTTCAAAAAATAGTAGAGAGGAATAAAAAGCAAATGTACCAACTCGTGAGCAATTAACTTTTCTTTTGAGTAAAAAGAGACGACGGAGGTAGAGAATGTGTAAATTTGCTAAGTGTTGGCACGTAAAAAACACTTACACCAGGCGAGTCAACACTCGCCTCTTCCAATAACTTTCCAGCTTCGTCATCTTTTTGTAGACTCCTACGACGCCCGCCCACCCTGCGCCGCCCTGGCTTGGGTTACTGCGCATATACACTTTAAAACAAATCTCGAAATACACACACACACACACACACACACACACACACACACACACACACACACACACACACACACACACACACACACAGGAACATTCAAAGAGACGACAGAGGGTAAATGTCTTGGAGAGAGAACGTTCTAGGCTAGTAGAAAACATCACCCATTGCACAGAACTTCAGTACACAATCCGGAGCTCCGAACGACACACACTTCATTTTGATTTCACTCTCAACGCGGCTGTTTCCCCGGATGGGTAAGATATCCTGCTGACCATTGGTTAATGGTTTTGCAACAAGCCTTCTGCCTGGTGCAGCCTCTAGATAATTATCTCCCACGCCTTCTTAACCCCTTATATCCCCACCTAAACCCTTAAACCCCTTATCTCCCCCCTCACCCCCTAAGTCATCATCCCCTCACTGTCCTCTCTCTTCTCCCCCTACATCTCCTCCCCCACTCACCGACCTCTTTCATTCTTTAAACCCCATATACTGCCATCCTGCTCTTGTCAACACCACCACAACCCTCTCTTCCCAACCCCACCACCAGCAATCTCTCCTAACCCCCAACTATCTCAACCCCCCACCTCCCTTCCCAACCCCCCACCTCCCTTCCCAACCCCACAACCACCCACCTCCCTTCCCAACCCCACAACCACCCACCTCCCTTCCCAACCCCACAACCACCCACCTTCCTTCCCAACCCCACAACCACCCACCTCCCTTCCCAACCCCACAACCACCCACCTCCCTTCCCAACCCCACAACCACCCACCCACCTTCCCAACCCCACAACCACCCACCTTCCCAACCCCACAACCACCCACCTTCCTTCCCAACCCCCACAACCACCCACCTTCCTTCCCAACCCCACAACCACCCACCCACCTTCCCAACCCCACAACCACCCACCTCCCTTCCCAACCCCACAACCACCCACCTCCCTTCCCAACCCCCACAACCACCCACCCACCTTCCCAACCCCACAACCACCCACCTCCCTTCCCAACCCCACAACCACCCACCTCCCTTCCCAACCCCACAACCACCCACCTTCCCAACCCCACAACCACCCACCTTCCCAACCCCACAACCACCCACCTTCCTTCCCAACCCCACAACCACCCACCTTCCTTCCCAACCCCACAACCACCCACCTCCCTTCCCAACCCCACAACCACCCACCCACCTTCCCAACCCCACAACCACCCACCTCCCTTCCCAACCCCACAACCACCCACCTTCCTTCCCAACCCCACAACCACCCACCTCCCATTTCTTGTACCATAATTCCCCCGTGTTGTGAGTAAAGTCCCCGGAGCGATGATATATTGCCTTGTTTTTTGCCCGTCTTTGTAAAGTCGTGTTTTTACAATGCTGGGTTTTGTTTCTGTGGTGGCGGGGAGAGGCAGGAGGAATGTGTGTGTTTGTGCACCTGAAAGTCCGAATGTGCGGACCCTTCTGGCTGGGGGCTGGTCTGAATGTGCGGACCCTGCTGGCTGGGGGCTGGTCTGAATGTGCGGACCCTGCTGGCTGGGGGCTGGTCTGAATGTGGGGAGCCTGGGGGTGGGGGCTGGTCTGAATGTGGGGAGCCTGCTGGCTGGGGGCTGGTCTGAATGTGCGGACCCTGGGGGTGGGGGCTGGTCTGAATGTGCGGATCCTGCTGGCTGGGGGCTGGTCTGAATGTGGGGAGCCTGGGGGTGGGGGCTGGTCTGAATGTGCTGACCCTGCTGGCTGGGGGCTGGTCTGAATGTGCGGACCCTTCTGGCTGGGGGCTGGTCTGAATGTGCTGACCCTGCTGGCTGGGGGCTGGTCTGAATGTGGGGAGCCTGGGGGTGGGGGCTGGTCTGAATGTGCTGACCCTGCTGGCTGGGGGCTGGTCTGAATGTGCGGATCTTGCTGGCTGGGGGGCTGGTCTGAATGTGCGGACCCTGCTGGCTGGGGGCTGGTCTGAATGTGCGGACCCTGCTGGCTGGGGGCTGGTCTGAATGTGCGGACCCTGGGGGTGGGGGCTGGTCTGAATGTGGGGAGCCTGCTGGCCGGGGGCTGGTCTGAATGTGCGGACCCTGCTGGCTGGGGGCTGGTCTGAATGTGGGGAGCCTGGGGGTGGAGGCTGGTCTGAATGTGCGGACCATGCTGGCTGGGGGGCTGGTCTGAATGTGCGGACCCTGGGGGTGGGGGCTGGTCTGAATGTGTGGAGCCTGGGGGTGGGGGCTGGTCTGAATGTGCGGACCCTGCTGGCTGGGGGCTGGTCTGAATGTGCGGAGCCTGCTGGCTGGGGGCTGGTCTGAATGTGCGGAGCCTGCTGGCTGGGGGCTGGTCTGAATGTGCGGAGCCTGCTGGCTGGGGGCTGGTCTGAATGTGCGGAGCCTGCTGGCTGGGGGCTGGTCTGAATGTGCGGACCCTGGGGGCTGGTCTGAATGTGCGGACCCTACTGGCTGGGGGGCTGGTCTGAATGTGCGGACCCTGCTGGCTGGGGGCTGGTCTGAATGTGCGGACCCTACTGGCTGGGGGGCTGGTCTGAATGTGCGGATCCTGCTGGCTGGGGGCTGGTCTGAATGTGCGGACCCTGCTGGCTGGGGGCTGGTCTGAATGTGGGGAGCCTACTGGCTGGGGGGCTGGTCTGAATGTGCGGATCCTGCTGGCTGGGGACTGGTCTGAATGTGCGGACCCTGCTGGCTGGGGGCTGGTCTGAATGTGCGGACCCTGCTGGCTGGGGGCTGGTCTGAATGTGGGGAGCCTACTGGCTGGGGGCTGGTCTGAATGTGCGGATCCTGCTGGCTGGGGGGCTGGTCTGAATGTGCGGAGCCTGCTGGCTGGGGGCTGGTGTGAATGTGCGGACCCTGCTGGCTGGGGGCTGGTCTGAATGTGCGGATCCTGCTGGCTGGGGGCTGGTCTGAATGTGCGGACCCTGCTGTCTGGGGGCTGGTCTGAATGTGGGGAGCCTGGGGTGGGGGCTGGTCTGAATGTGCGGATCCTGCTGGCTGGGGGGCTGGTCTGAATGTGCGGACCCTGCTGGCTGGGGGGCTGGTTTGAATGTGCGCGCGCGTCCGTATTCTAGCCTAGCGGTGGAGTTGGGCTTCAGCTCCTGTGCCTCGGTTCTACCAAGGTATTGGTGTAACACTTTCCGGCGCGGTGTTTTGTCTACCTTTGAAGATGTGTATATTATCAATATCCTTGTGTTGCAACCCAATCTATTTGCAACAGTGGTACTAGGGCAGTGCTCCATAATGTTCCTGGTTCATCTATGTATTTACACCATTGGATTGCAATATCTATGAATTTATAATATATATTGAGATAAGTAATTTAATACATAAATAACATTATATCTTTAAGGATTTTAGTCTACACACTACACAGCTTGTACATTAATCATATACAAGTCTTGTATATGATTAATATACAATATACTTGTACATTAATCATATACAAGTCATATATCTACTATAGGTGACATATGCATACAGTGCAAGAATTTCAGGTATTTTATCTTTTGTAATAAGTTGATTTGCCTTTTCATGTAGCTTAAGTTCAGATTTATTTCTTAAATAACTAAATTTTTCACTATGTCATATGTAATGCCTTGTGGCAAACTCTAGAAAACTAATGTTTTATTTTGTATTCCACGAGTTGAAGAGCTCATGCTGGCGCTGCATATTCTGCACATTGTTCTGACATAGGTTGTGTATGGTGTGGGCGACTCATGTGTTCGCCAACCTAGCAGTGAGGTCCATCCGTGTCACTGTTCTGTTTTGAGCGTGTACTTTTTCAATTAGTTTGGTTGGGTTGAAATCTAGTAACTACTTATCATACCCACTATGCAGCTAGTCCATAGTCGGGGTTTATTAATTATTCAACAACTTACGAAACCTGTACATCTTTCTTAAGTCATGTCGGCTTTTGTCACATTTATTTAACAGTTTACAAGTTTCGAAACTTGACCACCCAAGATTATTATCGTCATAAAAATCCCCCTCCTTCTTCAGAGCTCAAACTGTTTAATAAATGTAAACAAAGCCTCAATGACTGATGAAAGATTTACGAGTTTTGTAAATATTTGTGTAAATAATTGATGCATCTTGGTCCATGCTATTCTTCAGCATCGCACAGTCAGCATTCATTATAATTCCTCTCATTAATTTTGCAGCATCCATAAAGATCATGGAGATAATGTCTTCATCTGGCCCACTTACATATACCGATTATCCTATTTCATCGAACCAGCGTCCAGGGTCACCCTAGTCGCACACATAACCAATGGACCACGATATTTACCTGAATTTACCCAAAGGCCATCAGCTATTTAGTGTCTACAACGGAGAACAGGAAGCCGATGGCTTGTTAAATGTCCCCTCCCCTTCTCTTCCCAATTTTCCTGAGGAATTTCTTCCAACGTGATTTTGAACATGAGAAAAGGTAAGACAATCTGAAGTCTGAAAGCAGCCGCGTCCAATAGCCTGGTTGATCAGTCCAGCAACCAGGATGCCTGGTCGACGACCGGGCCGCGGGGACGCTAAGCCCCGGAAGCACCTCAAGGTAGGTTAAGGTGGTGTATGTTGCGTCACCTCCCAGGTGTCGTCTCAGGTAAGCCTCATTATCCGAGCCGAGACTTCTCAAGGATTTACGTGTCCACTTTTGAAACCTGTACATCTTTCGTCGATCATGGAGGCTTATAGTCTCTAATTAAACGGTTTACGAGCTCATTAACCTCTGAGTTCGTTCTCGGCTCGACGTTATGGGTGTTACACAGCCTCGTTGCTCACACGTTATTTAAAAAAAAGGGGGCAAACTGAGCTGCCATGATTGATGAAAGATCGACAGGTTCCGCAAGTGGTTACATAAATACATGATGAACCCCGACTCGAGCCATTACACAGTGACCCTTACAGGCTTTGTATAGCACTTTCATGACCTATGCTGGCCACCCCCCATGACCTGACATCTTGACCATACAGTGACATCAAATAGGCGGGTGATTGTATATAAAAGGGGCTCACAAAAGGGACACTCATACCACTTCCACCCCCATTTCTTCCCAGGTAATTCCACCCATATTTCTGCCCTAATCCTGACTAGTATTTGGCGTATTGTTCTTCCACTGTACGTGAGCTGAGATCCGCTATCATTACGCCTTTGAACCATGATCTAGCAGCCTGTGATGCTCTCCAACAGGCTCCAGAGTCGTGATTGTGGTGTTCAATCACCACAGCCAACTGACCGACTCCATTGGAGTGTTTCGTGGTAAACAAGTGGGTCTTTGTTTCTGAAATTGTGGATTGATATTGGAAGCACGTGATGCAAGACTGGAGGCATGTGTGCACCCTGCAGTGTTGGAAGACTGGGGGCATGTGTGCACCCTGCAGTGTTGGAAGACTAGGGGCATGTGTGCACCCTGCAGTGTTGGAACACTGGGGGCATGTGTGCACCCTGCAGTGTTGGAACACTGGGGGCATGTGTGCACCCTGCAGTGTTGGAAGACTAGGGGCATGTGTGCACCCTGCAGTGTTGGAAGACTAGGGGCATGTGTGCACCCTGCAGTGTTGGAACACTGAGGGCATCACATCAACGGTTTCGAGCAGCTGTCATCATAAACCACCAGTCACCTGCTGGCACCACAACCAGTCACCTGCTGGCACCACAACCACAGTCACCTGCTGGCACCACAACCACAGTCAACCTGCTGGCACCACAACCAGTCACCTGCTGGCACCACAACCACAGTCACCTGCTGGCACCACAACCAGTCACCTGCTGGCACCACAACCAGTCACCTGCTGGCACCACAACCAGTCAACCTGCTGGCACCACAACCAGTCAACCTGCTGGCACCACAACCAGTCACCTGCTGGCACCACAACCAGTCACCTGCTGGCACCACAACCAGTCACCTGCTGGCACCACAACCAGTCAACCTGCTGGCACCACAACCAGTCAACCTGCTGGCACCACAACCAGTCAACCTGCTGGCACCACAACCACAGTCAACCTGCTGGCACCACAACCAGTCAACCTGCTGGCACCACAACCAGTCAACCTGCTGGCACCACAACCACAGTCAACCTGCTGGCACCACAACCAGTCAACCTGCTGGCACCACAACCACAGTCAACCTGCTGGCACCACAACCACAGTCAACCTGCTGGCACCACAACCAGTCAACCTGCTGGCACCACAACCACAGTCAACCTGCTGGCACCACAACCAGTCACCTGCTGGCACCACAACCAGTCAACCTGCTGGCACCACAACCAGTCACCTGCTGGCACCACAACCAGTCAACCTGCTGGCACCACAACCAGTCACCTGCTGGCACCACAACCAGTCACCTGCTGGCACCACAACCAGTCAACCTGCTGGCACCACAACCAGTCAACCTGCTGGCACCACAACCAGTCAACCTGCTGGCACCACAACCAGTCAACCTGCTGGCACCACAACCACAGTCAACCTGCTGGCACCACAACCAGTCACCTGCTGGCACCACAACCAGTCACCTGCTGGCACCACAACCAGTCAACCTGCTGGCACCACAACCAGTCAACCTGCTGGCACCACAACCAGTCAACCTGCTGGCACCACAACCAGTCAACCTGCTGGCACCACAACCAGTCAACCTGCTGGCACCACAACCAGTCAACCTGCTGGCACCACAACCACAGTCAACCTGCTGGCACCACAACCAGTCAACCTGCTGGCACCACAACCAGTCACCTGCTGGCACCACAACCAGTCACCTGCTGGCACCACAACCAGTCAACCTGCTGGCACCACAACCAGTCAACCTGCTGGCACCACAACCAGTCAACCTGCTGGCACCACAACCAGTCAACCTGCTGGCACCACAACCAGTCAACCTGCTGGCACCACAACCAGTCAACCTGCTGGCACCACAACCACAGTCAACCTGCTGGCACCACAACCAGTCAACCTGCTGGCACCACAACCAGTCAACCTGCTGGCACCACAACCACAGTCAACCTGCTGGCACCACAACCACAGTCAACCTGCTGGCACCACAACCAGTCAACCTGCTGGCACCACAACCAGTCAACCTGCTGGCACCACAACCAGTCAACCTGCTGGCACCACAACCACAGTCACCTGCTGGCACCACAACCAGTCACCTGCTGGCACCACAACCAGTCAACCTGCTGGCACCACAACCAGTCAACCTGCTGGCACCACAACCAGTCAACCTGCTGGCACCACAACCAGTCAACCTGCTGGCACCACAACCAGTCAACCTGCTGGCACCACAACCAGTCAACCTGCTGGCACCACAACCAGTCAACCTGCTGGCACCACAACCAGTCAACCTGCTGGCACCACAACCACAGTCAACCTGCTGGCACCACAACCACAGTCAACCTGCTGGCACCACAACCACAGTCAACCTGCTGGCACCACAACCAGTCAACCTGCTGGCACCACAACCAGTCAACCTGCTGGCACCACAACCAGTCAACCTGCTGGCACCACAACCAGTCAACCTGCTGGCACCACAACCACAGTCAACCTGCTGGCACCACAACCAGTCACCTGCTGGCACCACAACCAGTCAACCTGCTGGCACCACAACCACAGTCACCTGCTGGCACCACAACCACAGTCAACCTGCTGGCACCACAACCAGTCAACCTGCTGGCACCACAACCACAGTCACCTGCTGGCACCACAACCAGTCAACCTGCTGGCACCACAACCAGTCAACCTGCTGGCACCACAACCAGTCAACCTGCTGGCACCACAACCAGTCAACCTGCTGGCACCACAACCAGTCAACCTGCTGGCACCACAACCAGTCACCTGCTGGCACCACAACCAGTCACCTGCTGGCACCACAACCAGTCAACCTGCTGGGACCACAACCAGTCACCTGCTGGCACCACAACCACAGTCAACCTGCTGGCACCACAACCAGTCACCTGCTGGCACCACAACCAGTCAACCTGCTGGCACCACAACCAGTCAACCTGCTGGCACCACAACCAGTCAACCTGCTGGCACCACAACCACAGTCAACCTGCTGGCACCACAACCAGTCAACCTGCTGGCACCACAACCAGTCAACCTGCTGGCACCACAACCACAGTCAACCTGCTGGCACCACAACCAGTCAACCTGCTGGCACCACAACCAGTCAACCTGCTGGCACCACAACCAGTCAACCTTCTGGGACCACAACCAGTCAACCTGCTGGCACCACAACCAGTCAACCTGCTGGCACCACAACCAGTCACCTGCTGGCACCACAACCAGTCACCTGCTGGCACCACAACCACAGTCAACCTGCTGGCACCACAACCAGTCAACCTGCTGGCACCACAACCAGTCAACCTGCTGGCACCACAACCAGTCAACCTGCTGGCACCACAACCAGTCAACCTGCTGGCACCACAACCAGTCACCTGCTGGCACCACAACCAGTCACCTGCTGGCACCACAACCACAGTCACCTGCTGGCACCACAACCAGTCACCTGCTGGCACCACAACCAGTCACCTGCTGGCACCACAACCAGTCAACCTGCTGGCACCACAACCAGTCAACCTGCTGGCACCACAACCAGTCAACCTGCTGGCACCACAACCAGTCAACCTGCTGGCACCACAACCAGTCAACCTGCTGGCACCACAACCAGTCAACCTGCTGGCACCACAACCACAGTCAACCTGCTGGCACCACAACCACAGTCAACCTGCTGGCACCACAACCAGTCAACCTGCTGGCACCACAACCACAGTCAACCTGCTGGCACCACAACCAGTCAGAATTTAAAATCAGGCACAACTCACAGGGTGAATCACAGCCAAGCTTTGATGTGCATTTAAATGGGTTATCAACATGCGAGAATTTTTATTAAAAACTCCCGTCTGTCAGTCGATATTGGATACGCCTGTCTGACTGTCTACGCTGGAAGTTATGTTTACTGGGACCACTTTTCATGCACCAGCTGTTTACTGGGACCACTCTTCATGCACCAGCTGTTTACTGGGACCACTTTTCATGCACCAGCTGTTTACTGGGACCACTCTTCATGCACCAGCTGTTTACTGGGACCACTTTTCATGCACCAGCTGTTTACTGGGACCACTCTTCATGCACCAGCTGTTTACTGGGACCACTTTTCATGCACCAGCTGTTTACTGGGACCACTCTTCATGTAGTGGTCCCTGACAGTCGTCACCATCAAAAGACTGTACTGCCTCCTCAAACTACCCCATTCACCCCTTATCCAGCCCATTCACCTGCTTATATAGTACTTTTAGTAACGATGAGGACCGTCTTACATATATTAACGTGAAAGACAATTAGAAATGTTGAAATCGGGACTATTAAATTTTGACAAATCGGAAATGATTTTGTACTGTTGTTGTAAAGAAAATCTGATCAAACCTAACCTTCCTAGACCTAATAGACGGTATATGAGGCCTAATAGACGGTATATGAGGCCTAATAGACGGTATATGAGGCCTAATAGACGGTATATGAGGCCTAATAGACGGTATATGAGGCCTAATATTGTATATATATCTCCTATACTAGGAGATATATAGGCCTATACTAGGCCTAGGAGTAAGTTTGTTTTTTTGCATTATTTTTTTCGTATTCTTATAAAGTGAATAGTAACGACTTCTATCAAATTGTCAATTATTTCTGTGTGTGTACAATGTGCATTCTAAATAAGAGGATGGGTTACCATATTAGAAGTACTCCTTCCTTGCTACTCCATCACATAGAACCCCATCTCAATGTCATCTCTCCCTCACACTCTCCCTCCCCCTACCCATGCCTTGCCCTCACCCCTTCCCCCCTGCCTTTCCCCCCCACCATCTGCCTTCCCCCCCCCCCTGCCTCCCCTTCCCCAAAGCCGCCCTCTCGTCTTCCTATGCTGCTGCTTATCGATCACATTAAAAATAAGGGTTTTCGGAAGTGGTATCAGGGACCCCCCTATCCCCCCCCCCAGGCTGTTGTTCCCTCCCTCCCTCCCCCCCACTCAGCCCCATTGCTGCCCATCCCAGAATAATTGTATCTACTACTTTTACTAGCAGGAAATACCTTCCTCGTCGCTTCTTCAGTTTCCAATTGCTTTTGTTGAGTTGCGAGGCTGTTGTGGTAAGCATGTTAGTCGTTGTTGGGTTGGGGTGTGTTTGTCGAGTAGTGACAGCGGGACCGTGTTCTTGTTTACTTGCTGGGAGTTGGGTATGTTGTTGTGAAGCTTCTGTACTCACCTAGTTGTGTTTGCGGGGTTTGAGCTCGGGCTCTTTGGTCCCGCCTCTTAACTGTCAATCAACTGGTGTACAGGTTTCTGAGCCTACTGGGCTCTATCATATCTACATTTGAAACTGTGTATGGAGTCAACCTCAACCACATCACTGCCTAATGCATTCCGTCTGTTAACTACTCTCACACTGAAAAAGTTCTTTTTAACGTCCCTGTGGCTCATGTGGGTACTCAGTTTCCACCTGTGTCCCCTTGTTCGCGTCCCACCCGTGTTAAACAGTTTATTTTCCCGCAAAAAAAAAATTATCGAGTGTGTCCATAGCATCAAACTAAATTAAAACAAAAACCAACAGGCAGCAGCAGACCGCGACTCCCTACCCGCCAAACACACACCGAAACTACGACGTTGGTACAACGTTCGAACAAGTTTCAACACCTAACCAGTTATAACAACCAATATAACAAGTTGTAACAACGTTCTAATACGTCATAAACACGTTAAGCCAAGATGTAACAACTTTATTACAAGTTGTAACAAGCGGAAAATAGAGACAGTTTCGGTTTGTGTTACACACGACCCAACAAACATCAGGAAGAAGAGTTACCAAATCAAAGTGAAGTGGTTTCCTCTCCCCAACTGAGATAAGATTATTTCCAGCCACAGGTTCGTGCTTAGCAATACTGATACCAGGAGTCTAGGGTAGCCGGTCGGCCGAGCGGACAGCACGCTGGACTTGTGATACTGTGGTCCTGAGATCGATCCTAGGCGCCGGCGAGAAACAATGGGCAGAGTTTTTTTTCACCCTATGCCCCCTGTTACCTAGCAGTAAAATAGGTACCTGGGTGTTAGCCAGCTGTCACGGGCTGCTTCCTGGGGGTGGAGGCATGGTCGAGGACCGGGCCGCGGGGACACTAAGCCCCGAAATCATCTCAAGATAACCATTTCCCAGTTCCATCGTATTCTAAGTTACAAAATAAACCCGTCGCTATATTCCATTAAATAATACCAATACCGTAAGCCTGATATCTTGAGGTTATCTTGAGATGATTTCGGGGCTTTAGTGTCCCCGTGGCCCAGTCCTCGACCAGGCCTCCACCCCCAGGAAGCAGCCCGTGACAGCTGACTAACACCCAGGTACCTATTTTACTGCTAGGTAACAGGGGGATAGGGTGAAAAAAAAACTCTGCCCATTGTTTCTCGCCGGCGCCTGGGATCGAACCCAGGATCACAAGTCCAGCGTGCTGTCCGCTCGGCCGACCGGCTCCTGACAATATAAATTATTACAATTTTTATTAAATATACCAACTGTACTAATTTAGCCCTAGGCATTTATGGCAAAAACCCAAATGCACGGAACAAAATTAGTCTACATTAATAGTTGTAAAAATACAATATTCTGAAGGTAAACTCTTGGCTTGGCATTTAGCATCAGGCCAAACCACCTCCGAGGGCTAGTTAAGGCTCCGGCACGAGCCTTCAACAAACCAGGGAGTATACTTTTTGTCCTGAACAGGAAGCAAGACAAAAGTACACTCTGAATACACTCCACGGTGTACATATCCCGGAGTGAAATTACTCGCTGTGCAAGGAAATGAAGTGTTTTAAGTGCTTACACCACAGCATGTACTGGGGCCATGCTCCGGCAAGCTGCGACCGACATACAGAGACGTACAAATAAAGCTATGCTCCGGCGCTTGGAGGAGCATAGCTGGAGCATAGGTTAGACGATGGGAGTGGGGAATGGTGGGGAGGACAAAGGGACGGGGGAGTGGGGAATGGTGGGGAGGACAAGGGGACGGGGGAGTGGGGAATGGTGGGGAGGACAAGGGGACGGGGGAGTGGGGAGGACAAGGGGACGGGGGAGTGGGGAGGACAAGGGGACGGGGGAGTGGGGAATGGTGGGGAGGACAAGGGGACGGGGGAGTGGGGAATGGTGGGGAGGACAAGGGGACGGGGGAGTGGGGAATGGTAGGGAGGACAAGGGGACGGTGGAGTGGAGAATAGTGGGGATCGGCCGTAGCGTACACGAGCTTAGCATGAAAATGGGAGGCAAACAGTGCCAAAACTGTATAACCAGCATCTTGCATACGCAATCTGTACATGCCAAAGACCAAGGGAATAACAAGATGTTGAATCTGTATGGGGGGGGGGCCCGAACCCCTCCCCCCCCCCCGCATCCCTAACTCGACATTTTCTCATGCATATATTAAGTTGTTGTGACTGCATCGTGTACCAAGGGCATGTTTGCTATAGTTTTTTAATCGGTATTGTTTTGATATTAAATTAAAACTTGTTTACACTCAAATCCTGCTAGAAATTAAGCCACGACACCAACTGATGTTTGAAATTGACTCGATACACATTAGGTAATGGTAAAGTAACCTGGGCTCAAAACCCACCCGGGCTCTCCAAACCCACCCGGGCTCTCCAAACCCACCCGGGCTCTCCAAACCCACCCGGGCTCTCCAAACCCACCCGGGCTCTCCAAACCCACCCGGGCTCTCCAAACCCACCCGGGCTCTCCAAACCCACCCGGGCTCTCCAAACCCACCTGGCCTCTACAAACCCACCTCGGCTTGCAAATTCGCTATATGCAAGCAAGGCAAAAGCAAAAATACAACATATATATGTATATATTATATATAAACATATATTATATATAAATATACATATATACACACAACGAAATTTCATAGTGTGTTTACCACCGGGCGCCAGTGTGACCTGGAAAGCAGAAGGTCGACCTAGAAAACTGCGCATGGTACTCACCCCTGGAAGTGTGCGTTTCTCATGGAGTGCGTTCTGTGCGTTGAGGGCAGCCTCCCGGGTAGAGTAGGTGAGGAAAGCACATCCTGGGTGACGAACAGAGAGGAGTATTAGCAACTGCTAACATACCATCTACATATACTCTAATAAATATATCAATACACACACACACACACACAAGTGACAATTCGAACATCTTGATTAACTCAAATGTTTTATATTAAAACCCATAACGTTTCGAGTACTCATTAGTATGCATCATCAGATCTAAAATACAGAGCAATCGAGTTAATATTAACAGAGAACTAACAATGAGAAACATGGTTAACATTCTTAAGAGACGAGAATGACACTAGTTATTAAAAAAAACATGGAAAGGGGGAACAAAAACCGATCAACTGACGTAATGATAAAACAAAGACGTAGTGATAAAACAAAGACGTAATGATAAAACAAAGACGTAATGATAAAACAAAGACGTAATGATAAAACAAAGACGTAATGATAAAACAAAGACGTAATGATAAAACAAAGACGTAATGATAAAACAAAGACGTAATGATAAAACAAAGACGTAATGATAAAACAAAGACGTAATGATAAAACAAAGACGTAGTGATAAAACAAAGACGTAATGATAAAACAAAGACGTAGTGATAAAACAAAGCAAGAGTTGATAACATTCAAAATTGACAATAAAGACTAAATAAAAATCACAAAGATATCCTAAAAAGTTCGAAGATTCTATGCACGACAAAATTAAATAAATTATAGAATTACCAAAGTCACACATTATTATAGCAGCACAAATTATAAAGTAACAGACACCCAAATGATACATTTAGCATCACACACAAAAAATTCTAAAACCCATCCTACTTAAAAAAAAAAAAAAAAAAAAAAAAAAAAAAAAAAAAAAGAGCACCAAAATCACATCATGGAAAACTAAAAAAAAAAAAAAAAAATATAATGATGCGCAAATAAACATGCGCAGAACAACAACTTTCTGAAATGGACAACTGATGCATTACTGTTTAAGAGAGGCCGCAGCTCCATGATGTATAAGGACTCCATAATTCCCAGGTCAGACTGTCCCTTCATGCAAGAGTCCAAAATTTTAAAGTCGGACTCGTGTAAACAAATGACCGCTCTCATGACGGTGGTTCCTAATTTCAGAAAAATCTGGCTGCATTATTCAACCCGTCCTCGACTCGAGTCCATTCCATCCAGCGGTCGACCCCACAGACGCATTCATAAATTTTTACATGCTGTTCATTTAAAATGGGAATTTTCTCAAATATAAATTAATATTATAATATATTAGCATATTGTGTATAAATAGGCATAGGATAGGTTAGGTGTTTAGGTTCTGTTGGCGATTATTTGTATTTGTAGTACGTGGGTGAAGCATTTATAGCGTTGTGGTTCGAACAAAAGTCGTCAGTGAAGCACTTGTTCCGGATATGTTCGAACGTCAGCAGTTGTGAGTCGTGTGTAAACCGCTTTTCATTCATAAACAGGGGGTTTGGCGGGTGCATGGAATCACTTTTGGATCTTTGTTTGGAGGACGGGCTGCATTATTGGAAGACCGGTTCTTAAATATATTTCCCGTGAGCTCCAGTATCCCGTTTTGAAGTTCCGAATAGAACTTCCTACATTGAATCGACTTGAGAATTTATATATATATATATATATATATATATATATATATATATATATATATATATATATATATATATATATATATATATATATATATATATATATATATATATATATATATATATATATATGTCGTACCTAGTAGCCAGAACGCACTTCTCAGCCTACTATGCATGGCCAGATTTGCCTAATAAGCCAAGTTTTCCTGAATTAATATATTTTGTCTATTTTTTTTCTTTTGAAATGATAAAGCTATCCATTTCATTATGTATGAGGTCAATTTTTTTTTATTGGAGTTAAAATTAACGTAGATATATGACCGAACCTAACCAACCCTACCTAACCTAACCTAACCTATCTTTATAGGATAGGTTCGGTTAGGTAGCCGAAAAAGTTAGGTTAGGTTAGGTTAGGTAGGTTAGGTAGTCGAAAAAACATTATTTCATGAAAACTTGGCTTATTAGGCAAATCGGGCCTTGCATAGTAGGCTGAGAAGTGCGTTCTGGCTACTAGGTACGACATATATATATATATATATATATATATATATGTGGTGGCGCTGCCACCCACAGGGAAGCAGCCAAATCCCGTAAGTATAGAGAACTGGATCACCACTACAATTTTGTCCCCATTGCTTCTGAGACGCTCGGCGCCTGGGGTAAAAGTGCTACCAGTTTTTTGAAGGAACTGGGTTCTAGGCTCATTGAAACAACAAGGGACCCGAGAGCTGCAAGCTTTCTTTTCCAGCGCCTCAGTGTGGCGATACAGAGGGGAAATGCGCACTGCATCCAGGGTTCCTTCCCGCCATCTGAGGAGCTGGAGGAACTCGACAACCTATGACAACCATCTTTGTAACCCATATGTAACTCCTTTTTTGTAACAAACTTCAAATAAAGTAAATATATGTGTACATACAAAAGAATGGGGGTGGTAGGAGAAGATAATATTAGTGTTCAGTGAGAAACCACAAGGTCTCCTCTGAATACTTTTTATTTTCTTCTCCGAGGCTATGGGTCCCCACATTGGCACCAGAGGTGGTACCCTCACAAATTTTATATATATATATATATATATGTCGTACCTAATAGCCAGAACGCACTTCTCAGCCTACTATTCAAGGCCCGATTTGCCTAATAAGCCAAGTTTTCATGAATTAATGTTTTTTCGTCTACCTAACCTACCTAACCTAACCTAACCTAGCTTTTTTTGGCAACCTAACCTAACCTTACATATAAATATAGGTTAGGTTAGGTTAGGTAGGGTTGGTTAGGTTCGGTCATATATCTACGTTAATTTTAACTCCAATAAAAAAAAATTGACCTCATACATAGAGAAAAGGGTTGCTTTATCATTTCATAAGAAAAAAATTATAGTAAATATATTAATTCAGGAAAACTTGGCTTATTAGGCAAATCGGGCCTTGAATAGTAGGCTGAGAAGTGAGTTCTGGCTACTAGGTACGACATATATATATATATATATATATATATATATATATGTCGTTCCTAGTAGCCAGAATGCACTTCTCAGCTTACTATGCAAGGCCCGATTTGCCTAATAAGCCAAGTTTTCATGAATTAATAAATTTTCTCTAATTTTTTTCTTATGAAATGATAAAGCTACCCATTTCATTATGTATGAGGTCAATTTGTTTTTATTGGAGTTAAAATTAACGTAGATATATGACCGAACCTAACCAACCCTACCTAACCTAACCTATCTTTATAGGTTAGGTTGGGTTAGGTAGCCGAAAAAGTTAGGTTAGGTAGGTTAGGTAGTCGAAAAAATTAATTCATGAAAACTTGGCTTATTAGGCAAATCGGGCCTTGCATAGTAGGCTCAGAAGTGCGTTCTGGCTACTAGGTACGACATTATATATATATATATATATATATATATATATATATATATATATATATATATATATATATATATATATATATATATATATATATATATATATATATATATATATATATATATATATACACAAGAAGGTACATTGGGATTGTGAGGATACATAGCATAGTAATTACATTCTTGTAAAGCCACTAGTACGCGCAGCGTTTCGGGCAGAAGGTCCAGGACGGACCGAAACGTCGTCGTCCCTTCACCTTCTAGTGTGTGGTCTGGTCAAACTACTTCAGCCCCGTTATTGTGACTCATCGCCTGAATAACTTCCTATATATCCCGCGTTACAGCTGGAACATTTATACGCATATACGATATAAATATGACCACTATACGTATGCTCTAGTGATATAACAAGCAATAACAGAACACCAGAGTCGCGGCGTTCCGTCTTGTCCTCATAGTTTGTGACGATTCTTGGCCAATCACGAGCCGACTGAGTGACGTATGCCATCTCAGCTCACCTACTGATCATTTCAGGTCATTTGACATGAACTGTCGTCACTTTTTAAGCATCATAAATAAGCCAAGCGCAATCTAGATTAATGTGTCACACTCAAATATAACCGAAGAACACATTATATATTATGAATTCTAACTTTTATTAAATATTCGTCAGCAGTCCTATTTAATGGTTGATAATGCAGACTGAAACGTCGTCGTTTCCTTCACTTTCTAATGGTGGTTTGATCATCATATTTAATGGTGTTGAGCAAGAAGGCTGAGTGATCGACTGCACGTATAACATCATAACATAACAATAGCGATTATGCTCTTGCAACGCTGTGTAAATTAATCTTTGGCTCGAAGCTTCAAGTGTATGCATTTATTTCCTAGTTACGTTGCGTTAGAGTTTAACGAGTGATTTGCATATTGTTCCCGCCCTGCCTCCAGGTGCCAACCCCACCTTGTTTGTGACGAGGTCCAGAGAGAGACGAGAGTGCTCTATTTTATATTTTCACTATTGTTATTCCTGTAATACAACGTCAAGTATTCAGTGTCATTACGTTTTATATTATATATATTATATATATTATATATATATGTATAGCAAATAAATTATAGCATAGTAGAACTCTGTTTAGTGTTTGCAGGTTATAGTTGTGTGTGTGTGTGTGTAAACTAAAGTCTTTGAAAATGTAATAAGTTATTACGAAACGCGTTCAAGTGTCCCGTCAGACTAGAAATAAAAATGAATTTTGGAGAACTGATTTTTCAATTACCATCAACAGTGAAAAGAAACATAAGAAATATTGAGAAAATTCGCGTTAGAATTATTAATCTTACTTTTTCGGTCATATTTAATAATATATTATATATATATGTATATACACACAATCTCCTTCAATTATCCGATTCATTAAACCATTTCTAACTGCTGTATTTATCGACCAATAAAGTGTTTAGTAATGAATGAGAATTTCGAAGGTCACTATTTCTAGCCCATGTAGTTATGCTTTATTACACTGAATATTAGGTTGAAAACATTTTCAACAGGACATTTAGCTATAAATTAGAAGCTTTTTAATAAAAAAAAGTATTCTCATGATAATAAAGCTGATTTTGTCTGATGTTTAGAAGAGATTGTGTTCTTGTGTTGTCGTCAACAACCTCATTAGTCATAACTGGGTCATTGTTGGCCTTTGTTCCTTCCTCACTTCTATATATCGCATCAACTCATTCCTTGTCGTATTACTTTCAACTTTCTTCTTTTCTCCTTCCCTCCCTTCCTCGATCTCTCCTTTTCTTCCTTCTTTCCCTCCCTTTCTCCCTCACACACTTACTCTTTCCCCTATACCTACCCTTTCTCCTTTACACAATTTGTTTCCATCCCCCAGATGATCGCAGCTGACCCCTCTCCTAGCTGCTCGTAGCCCCTTCCACCCATCCGACATACCTATCTCCCCCTCCCTAACCTCTACCACACTTGAACACTTACCTACCACTGCTCTGCTCTCTCCCACTTGCCTAGCACACACACCTCTGCTGCCTCGCTCTGTTCTTAATGTGTCTTAAACCATTATCAAGCAGTTCAAACACGTCAGGATCACTCGACTACAACAATGGGTAGATTACCTGTGTATGAGGCTTGCTGACGAGGCACGGTGCCTCTCCTTGTGTCTCTGTGGTGGAGGGGCCTCTTGAGAGAATATAGAGAAGGTGATCACGTTCCTACCTTCTCTCCCTCTTTCTCTCCCTCTCTCTGACAAGATTGGGGCCTTCTCCCTTGTCTCTTGTTTCAGCTTGAATTAGTTACCATTGCTCGTTCAAGCTTGCCCCCCTCTTCCTCTATCCTCCACACCGCTATCCTTCCTTCAAGGGTGATCTTACTCTATCCCGTCAAGCTTGTTTGCCCTCTCGAATCACCTCAAGCTTGGCTCCCTCCCCAATCCTTCAAGGCAGCTCTCTCCCCTCCCAAACCCTTCAGGCGAGGACTGTCGCTATCGTGGGCATCTTCCTGAGGACCTCTCACACGATACCTCTCCCAAGGATGGGGGTCCCCACTCTCCCACGGAGGGATCCCACACTCTCCCACGGAGGGATCCCACACTCTCCCAGGGGGTCCCCACACTCTCCCAGGGGTCCCCACACTCTCCCAGGGGTCCCCACACTCTCCCAGGGGTCCCCACACTCTCCCAGGGGTCCCCACACTCTCCCAGGGGGTCCCCACACTCTCCCAGGGGGTCCCCACACTCTCCCAGGGGGTCCCCACACTCTCCCAGGGGGTCCCCACACTCTCCCAGGGGGTCCCCACACTCTCCCAGGGGGTCCCCACCCTCTCCCAGGGGGTCCCCACACTCTCCCAGGGGGTCCCCACACTCTCCCAGGGGGTCCCCACACTCTCCCAGGGGGTCCCCATACTCTCCCAGGGGGTCCCCACACTCTCCCAGGGGTCCCCACACTCTCCCAGGGGTCCCCACACTCTCCCAGGGGTCCCCACACTCTCCCAGGGGGTCACACACTCTCCCAGGGGTCCCTCCACTCTCCCAGGGGGTCCCCACACTCTCCCAGGGGGTCCCCACACTCTCCCAGGGGTCCCCACACTCTCCCAGGGGTCCCCACACTCTCCCTGGGGGTCCCCACACTCTTCCAGGGGTCCCCACACTCTCCCAGGGGGTCCCACCCTCTCCCAGGGGTCCCCACACTCTCCCAGGGGGTCCCACACTCTCCCAGGGGTCCCCACACTCTCCCAGGGGTCCCCACACTCTCCCAGGGGTCCCCACACTCTCCCAGGGGTCCCCACACTCTCCCAGGGGGTCCCCACACTCTCCCAGGGGTCCCCACACTCTCCCAGGGGTCCCCACTCTCTCCCAGGGGTCCCCACACTCTCCCAGGGGGTCCCACACTCTCCCAGGGGTCCCCACACTCTCCCAGGGGGTCCCCACACTCTCCCAGGGGGTCCCCACACTCTCCCAGGGGTCCCCACACTCTCCCAGGGGGTCCCCACACTCTCCCAGGGGGTCCCCACACTCTCCCAGGGGTCCCCACACTCTCCCAGGGGTCCCCACACTCTCCCAGGGGTCCCCACACTCTCCCAGGGGTCCCCACACTCTCCCAGGGGGTCCCACACTCTCCCAGGGGTCCCCACACTCTCCCAGGGGGTCCCCACACTCTCCCAGGGGTCCCCACACTCTCCCAGGGGTCCCCACTCTCTCCCAGGGGTCCCCACACTCTCCCAGGGGGTCCCACACCCTCCCAGGGGGTCCCACACTCTCCCAGGGGTCCCCGGATATTAACCTCTCCCGCGACAAGTTACACAGTACCACAATTACTGGTCAATATCCCTCTAGTGTAAAGTCCCCCCCACCCACTAGGTCCCTCTAGTGTGATGTCCATCCTCAGGTCCCCCTGGTGTGATGTCCACTTTCTATCCATCAGAAATAATGTCCAGCCTCTAGATCCATCTGGTGTGATGTCCATATTTAGATACACTCTTATAAAAGATACAGGTCTGCAATTTAGTACCACCTGTCTATCCCTTTCTAGTATATTTATGTCATAAGCCGTCTTTCGGCTGTCTGGTAGTTCTCCCTCTTCGGAGATACAGTGTTGTGAGGTTTGTATCGAGTATTGCGAGTATTCTTGTGTATGTTGTGAGTATTGTGAGAAGATTGCTGTCAGCTTTGGTAATTAGAATGAGTATGATGACCAGACCACACACTAGAATGTGAAGGGACGACGACGTTTCGGTCCGTCTTGGACCATTCTCAAGTCGATTGTGGACTTGAGAATGGTCCAGGACGGACCGAAACGTCGTCGTCCCTTCACATTCTAGTGTGTGGTCTGGTCATCATATTTTAGCCACGTTATTGTGACTCATCGCCTGCATAGAATGAGTATCCATGGGGCAAGAGTTTTAGCACTCCATCAATACACCTCGCTTCTCAAATTGAATAACTGCCTTCAACATTCATACTGCCGACGTCCCTCATTTACAAGTATACTTCCCCCGTGCCTACGTCTGTCTGTCTCTGTGTTATCTATTCCAAGATAAAAACATCACAAACTTGTCTGATATCAACAGACAGCCAAGAGCACAGCCTTCGCCGGCCAGCGCTCTCAGAGGCTCACCTGTGTCGCTGGGCTGGTAATACATCATCAGTTTCACAGTCAAGCTAAAAACCGGTGGACGCGAGCACAACCGGTTTCTTTTCTCGGCAGACGGAAATAAATGACACAAATTACGTCCAAAGTTCGAGACCATTTCCGGCTACCAACTGCAGCATCGTGATGGGGACCAACTCTGCTAGTCTGACCTCTGACCCTTGAGCGCAAAATACAAGACCCAAAAATACAAGAAAACTAGTATTTCTAGTAACTAGAAAATTAGTTAACAGTTGAACAGTTCACCTATAACAACGCACAGCCCCGCTCCTGTACCAGGTAAGTCCACTACGGGCTCACCATAGCCCGTGCTACTTGAAACTTTTTGTTCCCAGTAGCTGAATCTAGACCACCACCTGTAACAACGAGGACACACCATATAAACATAGTAAACAAATCCACAAGGGCCGTGACGAGGATTCGAACCTCCGTCCGAAAGCATCCCAGACGCTGCCTGGGACGCTGCCGAAAGCATTCGGACGCAGGTTCGAATCCTCGTCACGGACCTTGTGGATTTGTTTATATGATGCATCACGTAATTGTTATTTCTGTGTGTAATATAAACATAGTCTTATATCCTTTCGGTTACGCACACAATATCTCGACTAAACATCTCAACAGGAAATCAAACCAGAAGGGACGTGTCTCTTTACCCATAACGACATGAAAACCCCCTTCGTCTTTCTCCACTTACTTGAAGACAACAGCGTCTTCAGCGGGTGTAGATGTGGAAAATTTTACCCACTATATCAATATTATCATCTAAGAACAATGACAATGCCACAATGATCACATACACCATTGGGCCCGTATGTCCTTATGTGACTTTGTGCATGATTTCTTAAGGATTTTGTACATTATGGTCCACAAAATACTAAGAAAAGTAGCGGCTCGCAAATATTCCCGTTTTCTATGCATCGGCGGGTTTGATTACGGGGGGTTGCTTCGGTTCGTATCTTTCTGAACAGATTAGTACTTTGTGAGTTGTTGTAAACCACGAGAACGGACCGACTAGGGAACTAGAAAACTTCCTGCTCCCTGAACAACCTTACGACAACTCACGGCTCCCTGGGGAAAAACAGAACCAGTTTAATGTAGCTGCCAAACACACACTGTGTCAGCAAGGCGGACAGCCCGCCTGCTATCATAACATTGTGTCAGCAAGGCGGACAGCCCGCCTGCTATCATAACATTGTGTCAGCAAGGCGGACAGCCCGCCTGCTATCATAACATTGTGTCAGCAAGGCGGACAGCCCGTCTGCTATCATAACATTGTGTCAGCAAGGCGGACAGCCCGCCTGCTATCATAACATTGTGTCAGCAAGGCGGACAGCCCGCCTGCTATCTTCCTAACACATTCCCCATTTCTGTACTTTTTTCCTCTATCTGTACTTGTGTATCTTCTTTCCTCCCCCCCCCCCCTTTAACCTCCTCCAAAACAATGATCTACTAGGGAAAGGAAAACGACTGATTTATTGATGGATCGATATATTAACTCAATATAATTATTCTGACAATGGTGTGATAGTTCACACCAAATACATATAATTAAATAAAGCAATTAATTAAATATCATTAAGTCTTACCTGTACGTTCTTTTTGAATAAAATAATATAGATTATCAAAAGCGGTAGCTGGGAGGAAGGGGAGGGGGAGAGGAAAAGGGGAAAAAAGAGGGAGAGGAAAAGGGGAAAAAGGAGGGAGAGGAAAAGGGGAAAAGAGAGGGAAAAGGGAAAATTTAATATCCCACAATCAGAAGCAAATCTCGAAAGTCATAAATCAACGGAGAAAAGAGAGTAGAGAGCGCTTGAGAAAAAAAGGTGATTAATTATGTCACTTGTCACCAACCTGTACAGTCACTGCTAAAACAACGTTTTCTTTGGTCTGTTTTTCCCCCCAACGTTTTCTTTCTATATAAAATTGAAAACGTGTAATGGGCTCTCAGGAGCTTTGATAACTGAACTAGAAATGTCAATGTAATAAATTTTATTTAGCAATGAAAACTAAACCACACACTAGAAGATAAGGCGACTACGACGTTTCGGTCCGTCCTAGACCATTATCAAGTGTATTGTGGAACGTCAAATATTCATACCCTGTATGTCAAGAAATATCCGTACCCTGTACAGGTGGTCAAAAAAGAGGAATGTACTGAAAGAAGAAGTTTTGGAAGCCACCTCCATCGACATTTTTAAGAGAGATTCGACAAAGAATTTGAACGACTAGACAGTTAAATTTTAACTTAAGAGGTACAAGAAGGTTTGTAAGTGAGGCATAAGAGACAGACCTCACTCCTCCACATTGATATTAACAGGTAAATACTGGAAAATACCTGGATAATACCCACTGGATAATACACAATACCCACTGGATAATACCCAATACCCACTGGATAATACACAACACCCACTGGATAATACACAATACCCACTGGACAATACACAATACCCACTGGATAATACACAACACCCACTGGATAATACACAATACCCACTGGATAATACACAACACCCACTGGATAATACACAATACCCACTGGAGATCGCCACTTCCAAGTCGCTACTTACATTACTGTTGATAAAGGATTCAGTAGCCATTATGAAGGGGGCTGAATGTCCCTTACCATTCCCCCTTGGGGTTAAGTAAACCTCTATACCTTGCAGGTCAAATGTTGGCAGTCGGCAGGTACAGACACTGTGCGGGGTGCTCGGCAACCCTTTCTTTGAGCACCGAAAGCTTTGTAACCCCAATAAGAGAACCAAGCGGAAAACAAACACCCAGTGACCCGAGGCGTCCTTTGAACTCTGGCTAGACGAACAAAAAAAGTCTTAGGCAAACGTTATAATCTTAAAAAAAATTATAAAAAAAATTAACGCAAGCTCGAGGCATGAACTCTGCAACATGTTCCAGTGACCGGCGTGGCAAGAGCCGGATGCTGACCTCGCCCGGAGGGTACATCCGGGGCCTGAACACCACCTCTCTCCACCATAAAGTCTATCCGGAAAATGTTGAAAATCTATCAAATTCGCTAACATTGCTGGCGATGTGTCAGGCGCGGTATCAATCTAGACAGTCAAAAAGTGATACAAATAAATACAAGAAACATTTTCCAGCGCTGAATAAGAACATAAGAACAAAGGTAACTGCAGAAGGCCTATTGGGCCATACGATGCAGCTCCTATCTATAACCACCCAATCCCACTCATATACATGTCCAACCCACGCTTGAAACAATCGAGGGACCCCACCTCCACCACGTTACGCGGTAATTGGTTCCACAAATCAACAACCCTGTTACCGAACCAGTATTTACCCAAGTCTTTACTAAATCTAAACTAAGAATGCCGATCCTTTATTTTGTGACTGTTCAAGACCTAATGTATTTTAGAACTAGGTAGCATTTTTAAATTAAAATGCTTTATTCAGGCTAAAACAGATGGCGTTTCTTAGGCATTGTGAAAGCTTCTCACTTTGTGTCACGAGATTGGTACAGGCTATGAGGGGACTGACGACACTGACCACTCCGAGGGTACTTGAAGTATGAGAGAGAGCACCGGCAGCCAATCACAACAGAGGTAGACTCATTCTTCACACACAACTCTTATTGCGAGCCTCGGGAACTCAATCTGTGTTCATCAGCCGCAGGTGGCGACCAATCACGTCGGCTCCGTCCTACGTGCTTAAATCATTGGACTCGTATCGTAGGTTCCGGCGTTGGAGAATTCGACTTAGAGCAATTAACGATAGATCCGGACCATAGCTCGCCTGGACCTCATTCGCTAGTTTCCTGGTTGATGGGGTTCTGGGAGTTCTTCTACTCCCAAAGCCCGGCCCGAGGCCGGGCTTGACTTGTGAGAGTTTGGTCCACCAGGCTGTTGCTTGGAGCGGCCCGCAGGCCCACATACCCACCACAGCCCGGTTGGTCCGGCACTCCTCGGAGGAATAAATCTAGTTTCCTCTTGAAGATGTCCACGGTTGTTCCGGCAATATTTCTTATGCTTGCTGGGAGGATGTTGAACAACCGCGGACCTCTGATGTTCATACAGTGTTCTCTGATTGTGCCCATGGCACCTCTGCTCTTCACTGGTTCTATTCTGCATTTTCTTCCATGTCGTTCACTCCAGTACGTTGTTATTTTACTGTGTTGATCACGGAATCAGCATCGCCTCGAGTCTTCGATAGAGAACGATATTTATTCGATGATTTATTCGATATTTATTCGATATTTATTCGATGATTTATTCGATATTTATTCGATGATTTATTCGATATTTATTCGATGATTCGATATTCGAGTTTATTCGATAGAGAACAAGTCTTCAGGATCTCAATACTTGGAAGACCAGTTGTCATTGCAAGAAGCGCCTGGAAGGGAACTATCAGGAGAATGCACCAACCTATTACGACTTTATAGCACTTAAAAGGGATCAGGATAAGGATTTGGGATGGGATGGAAAGCAGGTTCGATCCCGCCGCCGTGTGCCGTAGATTTTCTCATGGGTATATCACGTTATTGTGTAATAATATATAATTTCGAATGACAATGAGATGTCGGAAAAGGTGGCATGAAAACACTTCAGCCAAACTTAATCTTTTAAGAGTTTTACAAAATGATAAAAATATAAAATTAAATATTTATGTAATGAAATAATGTTTAAAGATACAGGATGGAAAAGAATGCACCACATACGCTTACAACAATAGCTTGCTTATTCTGGAAAGGGAGTAAACTCCTTTGTTGATAACAGCTCAAGAGTGTTAAGTCGTGCTGGTAACATTTCTCATTCCACAATCATTATGTGGAACAAACTTCCTCAGTCAGTGGAAGATACGACCACCTACTGTTAACTATTGTTTAACTACCTCGCAACCACTTGGGCTGGACGGTAGAGCGACGGTCTCGCTTCATACAGGTCGACACTGAATCCCCGACCGTTTAAGTGGTTGGGCACCATTCCTTTCCCCCCGTTCCATCCTAAATCCTTATCCTGATCCCTTCCCAGTACTATGTAGTCGTAATGGCTTGGCGCTTACCCCCTGATAGTTCTCTTCCATTCCCCTCCCTCTGTTCTTTCTACCCTCTCCCTCTCGTCTCCTACTCTCTTGCTTTTGTCCACCCCCAGGCTATACCCCTCTTTTATGGTCAGAACCTCCACGATAATTCTGTCCTAAAACCCCCACCTCACTCCTCCCCGCCGCCCCACCCCACTACGCCCCACCCCACCCCATTCCACCCCGCCTCCCCACCCCACTCCTCCCCACAGCCGCACCCCACTCCTCCCCTCCCCCCCCACCAACCCAAGACCTGAAAAGTTTCACCCAAGCGTAAAATTCTCCACATCCGCCTCTGTTCTTCACCTTTTTCATTTCTGTCTCTTGAGGTGTTGTGTGGTGGGTGGCCGCCGCTGTCTGTCTGTCGCTCCGTGTCGCACCCTCTGATATCACACGCGCTTTCTCACACCAAACTTTTGGTCTAAAAACACCAGCCGGAGTCAAAGGGTGTTTGGGAGGAGGTTGTGGTAGTGGGGGGTGTTGTGGTAGTGGGGGGTGTTGTGGTAGTGGGGGGTGTTGTGGTAGTGGGGGGTGTTGTGGTAGTGGTGGTGTTGTTAGAGGAAGTACTCCCCTAGTTGTGCTTGCGGGGGTTGAGCTCTGGCTCTCTGGTCCCGCCTCTCAACCGTCAATCAACTGGTGTACAGATTCCTGAGCTTATTAGGCTCTATTATATCTACATTTGAAACTGTGTATGGAGTCAGCCTCCACCACATCACTGCCTTATGTATTCCATCTGTTAATTACTCTGACACTGAAAAAGTTCTTTCTAATGTCTCTGGTGCCTTACCTGTGTCCCCTTGCTAGTGTTCCACCCGTGCTAAATATGTCTTCGCCCATCATGTCAATTCCTCTCAAAATTTGTAGGCGGTGATTATGTCCCCCCCCCCCCCTTACTCTTCTGTCTTCCAGGGATGTGAGGTTTAGCTCCAGTAGCCTTTCCTCATAGCTCATGCCTCTCAGTTCTGGGAGGATGGCCCACCCTCCTAAGGGGTGTTGTGGTGCTTACCTATAATGGTGTCTACAGGATTTTTTTTTTTTTTTTAAATTTTGCCCCGAGGGGCGAGTTTATTGGGCAGCGCCACTCATCTTGTGAGTGAACATACCGCCATAGCAGAATGTACAACACTCCCCAATAGGAAGAAAACCCGCTGGGTTGTTCATCCTGTCACTTGTACCCAGACACAGCTGGGACTTGCTTAACTGTCTCAAGTGAACAGCTCCTCAAACAAGAAGATTAACATTTATCAACCCTTAAAAGCTTACGTTATCTTGCGGGTGCAAAATGGGGAAATCTTTTAAGAACAGTATCAATATTTGACAAATAATGTTTTCCTAACTCAAACAATGTGGGGTTTATTATTCTACAGTTATTCCTAATGTCTCTCAGGTGTTCACATTCACGTAGATAGTGGTCAAGGCGGTGTCCATCACTCTCACCACAGATTCTGCAACTTCGCTGATCAACTGTTGTTTCCATTCCAAATCTCCATGGATATTTGTATCCAAGACGGATTCTCGCTATTACTGATTCTCTCCCTCGTCGTCCTCCTCTTCGGCCATAATGATTGGGATTGCCAGCTGCAACCATGTTGTACCATCGTACAGATTCACTGGTTTGTGCTTCTATCCTCCTTTCCTCTGTTACCTTGTCACGGTGATGTTGCCTGATAATACCTCTAATTTGTAGTTGAGTCTTGGGTATGAAGTATTCAATATGGTCTCCTTCAGCGCCTTCAGCAGCCAGCACATCTGCTCGTTCATTTCCACATATTCCAACATGGGAGGGGATCCACAGAAACTTGATGACTCTTCCCTGATTGGTAAGTACTCTCACAGCTCTCTTGATTTCAGCGACTATTGCAAGATTTTCTGCCTGATTTTTACTTAGGCTTTGCAGTGCTGCTTTTGAATCGGTGCAAATCACTGCACCCTTAGTGTTCCGTTCAAGAAACCTTAACGCCATAACAATGGCAGTTAGCTCTGCTTGCGTTGAAGAGGCATAGTTCTCAATACGTGCTTTTTCTTCATTTCTGCGTTGGAAGGTATTATCCTTGATTACCGTGTATGCTGCACCAGCCCTGCCATTGATAAGATTAGATGACCCGTCAGTGTAGATTTGATCTAGTTCATCTCCGGCTTCTTTATAAATTTCCTCGAGATACTTGTGCCTCATTTCTTGTGGTATCATGTTGGATTTTTTCATTGCCATTTCATTGACGATGATCTTGCACGAGTCATCCTCCCAGGGAGGTAACCTCTCTACAGGCAGGAGCTCACGGGCTTGCTCAAGCAGGTGAAGCTCTTCAAGGTAGCAGACTGCTCTGTGATGCCATTTTTTGCTTCTCCTGTCTGCCCCTGAAAGTAGCACAGAGCTCAGTTTTTTCTTGGCAATATCATTGTAATGGGGATCTCTGGCTATCCTAATTGCAAGCTTAGCATTCAGCTCCTGAATTCTGCTTTTAACACTGGGAAGGGACAACTCCTCTCGTAGATTAGACGTTTTGGCAGTTCTTGGAACTCCAAGAATGATTGTCATGGCTTCATTTTGAATGCTTTCAAGCCTTTTCATATCGCTTTGGGAGTAGGTGCACAGTACTGGTGCGGCATAGTCTATGACGGAGCGCACATAGGCTGTGTACATCATTTTGAGCACGGCAATTGAGGCTCCATGTCCATTCCAGGTCATAGCTTTCAGTGCCCTGAGTCGACTTTTGCATGTTCCTATGAGTTGATTGAGCTCCTCTTTCTTTCCCTTGTTAGAACCGACAGTGACGCCACGGTACCGATAGTGGTCAACCCATTCAAGTGTTACACCATTAATTTGCAGTTCTTCATTTGCTCTCCGCTTGTGATGGGAGTATGCCTTCGTCTTGTTTGTGGAGAGAGTGAAACCGAGCTCAATACATTTCCTTCCGAGGAGTTCAATGGACTCTACGGGAAAAGTGAGGTCTAGCACTTTACGCTCCGCCTATTATCCTGGTTTTACCTGCTACATTATAATTTAAATATCCTGTCGGTCGAATTCTTTGTCGAGTCGTGCCTTAAAGTTGAGGAGCGAGGTGGCTTCAACAGGTTTACATTTCAGTGAGTAATACATGTCGACCAACTGTACAACTTCCCAGTATTTCCTATTTACATTCCTTTAATTCATTTACATTTACAGGTTTTATCTATGTACCTTTGACCTACTGTCTCAAAATCCTTGTGTGTCCCTAGGAGCGGCCGAGCGGACAGCACGCTGTACTTGTGATCCTGTGGTCCTGGATTCGATCCCAGGCGCCGGCGAGAACAACGAAACATTTATAGTCTCCGTGGTGTAGTGGTAAGACACTCGCCTGGCGTTCCGCGAGCGCTATGTCATGGGTTCGTATCCTGGCCGGGGAGGATTTACTGGGCGCAATTCCTTAACTGTAGCCTCTGTTTAACGCAACAGTAAAATGTGTACTTGGATTGTAACAACGATTCTTCGCGGCAGGGGATCGTATTCCAGGGACCATAGGATTAAGGACTTGCCCGAAACGCTACGCGTACTAGTGGCTGTACAAGAAAGTAACAACTCTTGTATATATCTCAAAAAAAAAAAAAAAAAAAAAAATGGGCAGAGTTTTTTTCACCCTATGCCCCTGTTACCTAGCAGTAAAATAGGTACCTGGGTGTTAGTCAGCTGTCACGGGCTGCTTCCTGGGAGTGGAAGCCTGGTCGAGGACCGGGCCGCGGGGACACTAAAGCCCCAAAATCATCTCAAGATAACCTCAAGATAACCCACCCGCCAGGAGTGCAAGTATGAGGGAGGGAAGGAGAACTTTCTGAAACACCCTGTACTGTGGTGGGGTAATAATGGTGGTGATTGTGGTAGCGTGGTGTGGTGGTAATGGTGGTAGTTACACCACATACACCACCACTGACGAAACCTGTGCTTCTTCCCTCAACTACAGCGGTTCAAGTTTACACGTTTTAAAGCTCATGAGCTCCGAAGCACTACGAGGCTGTTTGCAACAATAATAACCTTCTGTTGTTAAGTTTTGAAGCTCAACTTAATCTCCATTTAATCTCAACAAATGCGTCTCGTTATGTACGCTATGTTCCCCAACGTATAAATTACAACGCACTATAAAATAGGAACTCACATGCAGGTGATGAGTCACAATAACGTGGCTGAAGTATGTTGACCAGACCACACGCTAGAAGGTGAAGGGACGACGACGTTTCGGTCCGTCCTGCACCATTCTCAAGTCGATTCTCAAGTCAAGACCATTCTCACAATCGACTTGAGAATGGTCCAGGACGGACCGAAACGACGTCGTCCCTTCACCTTCTAGCGTGTGGTCTGGTCAACAAGGAAATCATATATATATATCCACGTTTACTGTGCATCGGTAGGTTAGGTTAGGTTAGGTTAGAGAGGCTATCTTGAGATGATTTCGGGGCTTTAGTGTCCCCGCGGCACGGTCTTCGACCAGGCCTCCACCCCCAGGAAGCAGCCCGTGACAGCTGACAAACACCCAGGTACCTATTTTACTGCTAGGTAACAGCGGCATGGGGTGAAAGAAACTCTGCCCATTGTTTCTCGCCGGCGCCCGGGATCGAACCCGGGACTACAGGATCACAAGTCCAGTGTGCTGTCCGCTCGGCCGACCTGCTCGGTTAGGTTGTTTGGTTGGATTCACACGTTTCTGGCTGGTTGGGACGTTGTATTTTGGACGTTGTGACACATCAAGGAGCCCGGCTGGTTAAACAGCCTCACAGCTGTGGTAAGCAAACACGCGCATACAAGCCGTGTTCAGCATAGCATTGTATCGCTCTGTTGACAAATGTTGCTCCAAGCGATGACGTCATGTTGACGTCATTCATGCCATTGAGGCAATATTTTTGGTTAACTTTAAGCGCTACACTTCTCTCCAGAGACCAACTACTTGGGTTGGACGGTAGAGCGACGGTCTCGCTTCATGCAGGTCGGCGTTCAATCCCCGACCATTCAGGTTTTTTTTTATATAAAATCAGAATACAAATCAGAATACAAAACACAAATCAAAGAAAGAATAGAACAATAATACATAAACAATACACAATCAGCATGAAGCAAACACATAGCACATGAGACAACAGGAAGTAATGACAAAAAAAACCACAGGGACAGTAATACATAACACCCCGAGTGACAAAAGGGGAGGAGAATAAAGCAGAACCCCAAACCCCACACAGAGTAACACAAAATACATATGAGGCACGCTCCAGAAACAGAGCAGCAAACAAGCACACATACCATAATATTAAAGGCACAAAAAAAGGCACAAAGCACACAACTAACACAGGGCAAAAAAAAAAGGCACACGCAGGAGCCAGGGAAAGAACAAAAGCCACACCCACGCACAAACACACCAAACCGAACACACAACCACAGGAGCAAACACAATAAAAACGAAACAACCACACACACACCCTGCCCAACCCCCGCCGAGGAGGCCCACCGGAGGGCCGGGGACCGAAGACGAACCGGAACAAGAAACAAACAACACCCTAGAGCCTAACCCACGACCAGTCACCCAAAAGCATTCCCACGAACATATGCACCAGTAAACCAACTGCAAAAATCCCCCGGAAAAACACGCTGCAGCCACCACCAGGTGTACCGCAAGCGGCGTCTCAAAAACCCCAAAACCCTATCAACCCCATAACCCTCCTTCCGACCAACCCACACACAATACACATAGTCAGCCATAAGAAGACAACGTATTCCGCACCCGGCGAGAGCCCTGCGGAAAAGACAAAAACAAAAACTGCAAAAATCCACCCAGATACCCCGGCCCACAAACCACGGCCAACACCTCCCGAAACCAATCAAGCAAACCACTCAACCGCTCACAAAAATAGAAAACATGCAACTGAGTCTCGGGCAACCCACAGTGGACACGCAGCAGAGGTGCGCAAACCTAACATGCACATCCGTTCATTTGTCGCTAACGACAAATGTAACACACGAAACAACAACTCCCGTTGCTGCGGCGCCAAAAACCGCGCCCCCAACGCCGCCCACACCTCCCCCCAATCCCAACACGGGAATAAAGCTTCCACCCGCGGCCGAACACGACGAAACAAAATCCCATAATTCGCCTTAACCGAAAGAGACATAAAACCCGGACACGGCAGACAGCCCTAAGAATATCTACCGCCCAAAAGTAAACAGGAGGGGTACAGAAGGCCACCTCCCGACAACACCCGAAATCTTCCAAAAAACTAAACCTAACCGAACAATAATACACACAAAGCATTGAGCCCCCCACGCATCGCCAATCGCTGACGCAACGAGACCCAGAACAGCGCCCGGGCTCTGGTAAACACATCCGGAATACCAACCCCACCCTCCGCACAGCTAACGCCAACGTCGAGCGACGAACCAGGTGGTAACGTCCACACCACACGTACCTATAAACCTGACGTTCCAACCCCAGAGCCAGCCGGCGGTCCAGGGGGAAACACCGAGCCATGAACCAAACGCGCGACAAAACCTTGCAAGTAACCAGCAACGCCCGCTGATAAACCGTCAATGGGCGCGCAGCCAACAAACCAACCGCAACTCCAACACTACGTGAAATTCCGCACCCCAATTATATTCCAAAAAACGTTCGTAGGAAGCGAACCAGGTGATCCCCAGAACACGTAGAGGAGACCACCGGAAACCAAGACTCCTTCCACACAAGGCCAGAGGACCACCCAGAAGCCCAGACTTGGCACACTACAGTCCCGCACACTCGTCACAATTAAAATCCTCACCAAAAATCAAACTTCGTGTATCATGACGCAGGAAAGGGAGAAGCCCCACCCGAAAAAAAAACTCCCGCTCCTGACGGTGCGCCGCCCCGAGGGGGCGTTACACCGTCAGGAACGGAATGACGACCCCCAAAAACTCAACCCTCACAAACAAAACCCGCCCATCCTCATCCATCTCCGTGTGAAGCACGGAGAAGGCGGCCCTCCTAGAAAACAACAACATCGTCCCCCGGAAAGACGTCCTCGGCGGGTTGATCACAACATGAAAATGCACACTCAACCACTGCAACACAGACACATCACGAACATTATGCTCCTTGATCAGAGCCACATCCACGCGCTGCTCCTGCAGAACATCCAACAGGCCCAACTGGACCCCAAGATCATTCAAACCTCCAACATTCAAAGTTGCACATACATCAGAGGGTGCCATCGGGGGAACCTCAGGACACCCCCAACCTGACGCTCCCCTCAGGCGACACAACCGTACTCGCAGCGGGAGCCACACCCACACCACCAGGCTCAACCCCCCGCCACACCCTGGAAGACAATCGGCCAGGAACGGCCTTAATTAAAACACTTTCGCGGGATCAGGACGCACCGAGGAGTCCTGTTTCGCTAACCGCTCCCGCATGGTGGACAAAGTTATGTCCTCTTTTAAAATATTTGTATAAAATTCAATTTTTATCCGATTTAATTTGGGTTTGTTTCAAACTGCGCGCCATGAGGCTCTCTTTCTCACCACTAGGCTGCATGGTACAATAAGTTCATGAAAGGTGTGGACCACTTCGATCAAATGGTATTATGTCCTAAACGGGTTGCAGGTGGGTGACTTTAGCCGTTTATACTGGTAATGCTTCCCCCATATCATGTATTATATGCATATGTCTGTTTAGGGAATTTTATTCCGATCAATGTACAACCAAAAATAACTGTGTGCAACAAGTATAAACTTGACAAACATAACAAAAGTAAAAACATTTCGTGTGTGTTTGACGCTCACTGATATGTTCCAGCGTTTTTTTATATTTGGCGCTATTCTATCTTACGCTTTGTTGATCTTTTTTACCTACGGGCTCATAGAACATTCTATTGCGAACACATTGACACAAAAATGAATGACGTACATAGAAAATTAATATCATGAGAAAGAAATAAGTATAAACTTTCAAAGCGCCGTGCGTCGTCCCGTCACCGATACCAGGTAACAATTTCACCACTTCCCACACTCTTGCGGGCGGGCCGCAATCATTATTATACGCTTATATTCATATCACCGTGTTGGGAATTTCATTGCGAGTCCATTGATACCAAAATTAACGCTGTAGGACAAGTGTGGAGGTGATAACAATTCCAAGAGTAAAAACATTTTGTTGCTGTTGGGCGCTCATGGCGAGTCATCTTCGTAGTTATTTATTTGGTGCTGGTATCCCTATACGTTTCGTGACTTTTTTTTACTGATGTTCTTCTAGAGAATTTTATTGCGAACACGTTGGTACCAAAATGAAATACGTAGCTCAAGAACTAAGGTAAGGAGAGTAAAAAGAGTATACACATTTTTGTTTTTACGCTTACGCAGCAAAAACGCCGCGCGCACATACCACTTTTTTTTTACCATCGAAGGGGACGCGACGCCTTAACAATCAAGGGATGGACACCACCCGACGAGGGCTCCCCAGGCGCTGGTGACACCATCCACATCCATTCCACCTCCTCCGCCTCGAGCCCGACGTCATGCTCATCGCCAGACCCTGCTTCTGAAGGGAGAGGGGAGAAGCGGAGGGAGGAGCACCAGCCAAAGCCACACCATCCGAAGCCTCGATCCTCTTCCCAGGGAGCCCACGGCTGTGCGACCGATCCCGCGGAGCGCGCTTCCGTTGAGGAACAGAAGACCCCAGCGCAACCACAGGAAGCACAGCACAACCAACCGCAGACGGCGGCACCACTACACTAGCCGCAGGAACACCGCAGGGCTGCCCAACCAACCCGTCCTCTTAAAAATAACGTCACTTTTGGCTCGTATGTGCGCTATGGCTAAATTTGGACGTAATTTGAAATGAAATCGACTCACAAACGTGACGTTCTGTTCCGTTTTCTATTTGAGTCGTCCGGCCTACGCGCAGAGGTTATAAAAGGACACTTTAAATTAATGTTTTTCATAACGTTTTGAAACTTTATGAGAATTTCCTGCCCACCTAACCTATCAGAGGACCCTTAACTTACTGTTGTTGAAAAAAAAAATCCAAATATATTTTCATTTTTTTTTTCATTTTCAAATTACGTCCAAATTCGACCATACGGGCAAACGGCCACAAGCGACGTTCTTTTTAAGAGGACAGGTTGGCCCAACAGGAGACACCGTAGCAACACCACCCCCGGCCTCGGGCAACGCACCGGCCAGCAAAGGCGCACTTGAAGCAGGAGCCGCGAGAACAGCAGAGTCAACTGGCAAAGCGGAGGGACCAGCAGCAGACTTAGAGACAGGGACAACAGGGGAAGACATCTCTCCAAGTGCGCCCATAGAGCCCGGTTCCACAGGGGGCGCCCCAGCCTCCGGCAAAAGCGGAAAATCATTCCCATGGAACACGGATGGGTCTGCCGAGCGAGGGGCACGGCAAGCAGCAGCGAAATATCCCACCTCACCACACTGGAAGCAGGAGCGAGTCTGGCCCTGGTAAAACACAAGCACGTAAAATCCACACACAGCCATCCGGGAGGGAATAGCCCCAGAGAGCCGCATGCGCAAGTAAACGCACACATACGGAGCCCCTTCAGGCGCTCACTATGCAGACAGGTATGACAGTGCCCAACCACTTCACCATACCGACGGAACGCAGCGCACAGCTCATCCTCAGGGAACTGCACCGGCGCACCATGGACACTTACAAGCATCAGGGGGCCCCACGGATCTGAGACCTCCACCGTCACAGCAGAATCCGGGAGCACATGCATCTGCGTACCCCAGCGGCACACAAACAGTTGATACACACTCACCTAGGAGAACGTCACCGCCACCCAGGTAGAAGAAAGTTTCTCTAAACCATAGAGATCAGGGTACTCCACTCTCAGAACGTCCATAAGGGCAACCTCCACTAAGGGCCAGTCAACGGGCGCCGAGAAATCAAGCCGGGCGGTGTCGACCCCGCGAAAACGGACACCACTAACCGACGCCATAACACTCGCCAGGCCCCGGCCGATGGCCACACCACACCGTCAACGAGACGACCTACACGCAGCAGCTACAGGTCAAGACTGACAGCCACGGCCGATCGTCAGCGCCCTCCGGTAGCAGAGCGGCGAATCCTCAAGTGGTTGGGCACTTGAATGGTTGAGGATTCCTTTCTTTCTTTCCATTCCTTTCCCCCTGTCCCATCCCAAATCCTTAACCTAACCCCTTCCAAGTGCTATATAGTCGTAATAGCTTGGTGCTTTACTGTGATAATTCCCTTCCCTTCCCTCCAGAGAGAAACAAAATTACAGTATAATAATTCGTGATGGCGATCACTGGCATCAGCATCGGCAACATTTAGAAATCTGACAAACATCATGTCATTTCCAAGCTTAATTCAGGAACTTTTCAATGCCTTTGTTACACTGCCTTCGTTAGACCAATACTGGAACACGCAGCACCGGCCTGGAATCCGTAGTTTGTGAAACATAAAACTAAACGTGAGAATATACAGATGTTTGCCACCAGATTATTGCTAGAGTTGAGAGGATTACGCTTCGAGAGTATGTTAAGGGAACCAGACCTCCCAACCCTGAAAAAAAGAAGGAACAGAGGAGATATGATCACAATAGACAAGATACTGAAGGCACTGAACAAGTTCGACAGTATAGTCTCTTTAAAATTGAGACGTAAGGAAAAAAGAAATGTAAGGAAACATTCGTAGCCTCTACATGTAGTATACTAGTCGAATGTATTGAAAGAAGTTGTGGAAGCCACCTCCATCCACAACTTTAAGGCCAGATTCGACAATTCTAATATCAGAATAGTTAAATTTTAACAGACACAACAGAGCTAGTAGGGGGCGGAAAGAAAGTTAGACTACTCTACTATGAGTAGAATAGTGTACTACTCTCTTCCCCTCGTAGTCACTATTAGTTGAACACCCACCAACAGCCAACCACCACAACCTCAGCCCATCACCACACCCAACAACAGGTGCCTGAACGACGTGCTGGCCCACATGTGACCCCCATTAAAAGAAACCCATGAATACATAATGGTGGCTGAAGCAGGCCAGATATAGTGTAGAAGGGGGGGATGGTGAGGGCGAGACAGGGGAAAGAATAGTGGAATGGGCGGGGGGGGTGAGAGAAATGTGAGGGAAGGTAAAGAACGGGAGGGTAAAAGCTAAGGAACGGAAAGCAACGTAAAGGAGGAAGGGAACGAAACGATTGCGGATAAAGGAAAGGGTAACGAAAGGGTTTAAGGGACAGTAAAGGAAAGGGAACGGCAGGGCACTGAAAGAAATGGAGTGAATGGGAAGGTAAAGAGGATTGAAAGGAGGGAGAAATGAACGGAAGGCAGGGAAAAAGGAGGATAAAAGGAAGGGGTAAACGGTACAAGGGAACGGAAAGGAACGAACGGTAAAAGGTGGATGAGAAAGGGACGGAGAGTAAAGGCAAGAATACAAAGATGGACAATGTTCACGAAGTGAAAATATCACATTGATAAATAGGAAAGATGAGAGGAAGAGAGATAATTACGTAGCAGAGAACATGTGAGTACGAAGAGAAATGAGGAAAATAAAGATGGGGAATGAGAGGCTATGAGGAAATAAAGGGGTGCGAGATGAGAATAGTAATGGTGGGGGGGGGGGGGAGGGTAAACTAGATACAGGCCATAATGAGAGAGAAGAGAAGGGGAATGTGAAAGATAAGGGAGAGGAGAGGAAACGGGGCAGGAGAAAGAGTGGGAAAGGGAAGAAAACACAGGAGGGAGAGGGAAAACAGAAAGGAAATGGGAAAGAGGGGAAATGGGAAGGGGGGAAATGGGAAGAAGGATAAATGGGAAGGAGGAGAATTGGGAAGGAGGAGAAATGGGAAGGAGGGGAAATGGGAAGGAGGAGAAATGGAACGAGCAGTTGAAGGGAAAATACAGGATACATAGAGGGGAAACAAAAGAAAACAAGGTGAAGTGTGGGGAAGTAGGGGAAAAGTTGAAGGAAAACAATGAGCAAATGCAAGAATCAATACACTAATTAATTAAAAAGTTACCTGAAATCATAATAGAAGAGCGGGGAACCAAGAAAGAATTGGAATAAACTGATGAGGAGGAGAGAGAGAGAAAAGGGGTGAGAGAGGTGGTAGATAAATAAGAGAAGAGAGCAGGTGAGAGAAGACAGAGAGAGGGAAGGAGGGGAAAGTGGTATAAGGAAGAGAGGGAAGAGGATGGATAATTAATAAGACCCGCTGGAAGAGGGTAGGCGTGGTCCCGTCTACAAACGGAAGAAACTAGATGGTAAGCAAGGTTTGAGTGCTTCTACCAGTCAGCTGTAGTGCCACACCTTGGCCGAGGCGCCTGCAATATCCAGTGCAACCACCAGTAACTGAACTTGCATGCCCCCCAGCGACTGTGCAACAAGGTGGAAGGGGGAGGGGGGAGGTTCGCCAGCACCACGCTGCAGCATTCAACTTTACCAAAATCATGTTATCGGCCACACAGTAGTAAATGATTAACAATGATCTCAAAAGAAAGCCATATTGTTGCAGTGTCTGAGAGCTGTCAACATTACTAAATGTCAGTAACAGAGAGAGACAGTGAGTGAGTGAGTGAGTGAGTGAGTGGGTGAGTGAGTGAGTGAGTGAGTGAGTGAGTAGGTGGGTGAGTGGGTGAGTGAGAGTGAGTGAGTGTGATGGGGGTTATGTCTTCATCAAGGAATAAACAAACTCACTGAGTGAGTTTCTTGTTTATTCCTCTTTCTCTCTCTCTCACACACACTCTCTCCCACTCTCTCATTCCCCACATTATCTTCCCGCTTCCCCTCTTCCCTCTCGCCCCGTTACTGACCATGGATGTGGACAATTTACAGAGACTCAGGGTCGATAGTGTACCATCAGGGCCCCCCCTCGTACCATCTGGGGCCCCTTGTACCATCAGGGCTCCCCCTCGTACCATCTGGGGCCCCTTGTACCATCAGGGCCTGGCCCCCGTGTACCATCAGGGCCCCCGTGTACCATCAGGGCCCCCGTGTACCGTCAGGTGGTACATGAATAAAACAAAAAATATATGGACGAATAATATATTGGAGGAAGAGAAGCAGGCGAGATTTGACCGAGCAGACGAGTGGTCAAGATGCAGGAAGCAGAGGAGGAGGAGGCGGACGAGAAGGAGGAAGAGGCGGACGAGGAGGGCAAGAGGTGGAGGAAACATTTTGGGAATGGAAAAGATATGATTGACAGGGAGAAAAATATTGAGATGAGAGATATCGCAATGCAAACGGGAGGCGAGGTCTGGAGAGGGAGGGAGGGAGGAAGAGGGGTTTGGGGGGTTGAGGGGGTTAGCACAAGAGCCAGGAAAAAGGAGGATGGAAGTCGACTGTCACAATGTAAAAGGGAATGTAGAGGAACAATGATAAACTGAAGGAAGAAGAGAAGATGGGAGGGAGAGACGTGGCCGTCAGGACCACGTAGGAGCTGTAGAAGGACACGATAGGTAAAGACAGAAGGAGGAGGAACAGGAAGGGGTGAATCCGAAGGGACAGATAGGAACAGAAGGAGCATAGACAAAAGGGAAAGAGCATTTAGGAAATAAGGGCAGAGATAAGGAAACAGGAAGTGCGAGGGTAAAACAAGAAGGAAAGGTGAGGGGTGAAAGAGGAAGTAAAAGGGAGGATGAAATAAAAGGAGAAGGGTAAGAGAAGAAGGGTAGGGAGAGTGTGGAAGATAGTAAGGTTGAAGAGAGCAAAGCAAGGTTGTTATTATTGTTGTAGATTCACTACCTGGAACAAAAAGTTCCAAGTAGCACGGGCTATGGTGAGCCCGTACAAAACAAGGTCACGGGTGAGCGGATGACTTACTGGGAACTCCCTTTTTTCTATTAACACATTAAGGTACAGTTATGCATGTGTGCAGCTGCCCTAGACTACTTGAAGGGGAGCACGGAGTCAAGAACCTGGAGCTACGTGATGGAGAAAGTTCCCGATCACACAGGATGGCTAGTCATACGAGGCCGTGTGATCAGTAGCTTACACTGTCAAATTTAGGGAGCATTATAAGGATCTCATCACGAACACGAGAGTTAATAAAGAAGTTGTGGAGCTCCAGCTACTTCATAGCGGGTCTGAATGGTAACGGTATCCACCTGCCACAGGTAACTGTAGCCACCTGCCACAGGTAACGTTAGCCACCTGCCACAGGTAACGTTAGCCACCTGCCACAGGTAACTGTAGCCACCTGCCACAGGTAACGGTGGCCACCTGCCACAGGTAACGGTATCCACCTGCCACAGGTAACGGTAGCCACCTGCCACAGGTAACGCTACCCCACCTGCTACAGGTAACGCTACCCCACCTGCCACAGGTAACGCTACCCCACCTGCTACAGGTAACGCTACCCCACCTGCCACAGGTAACGCTACCCCACCTGCCACAGGTAACTCTACCCCACCTGCCACAGGTAACGCTACCCCACCTGCCACAGGTAACTCTACCCCACCTGCCACAGGTAACGCTACCCCACCTGCCACAGGTAACGCTACCCCACCTGCCACAGGTAACGCTACCCCACCTGCCACAGGTAACTCTACCCCACCTGCCACAGGTAACGCTACCCCACCTGCCACAGGTAACGCTACCCCACCTGCCACAGGTAACTCTACCCCACCTGCCACAGGTAACGCTACCCCACCTGCCACAGGTAACGCTACCCTACCTGCCACAGGTAACGCTACCCCACCTGCCACAGGTAACGCTACCCCACCTGCCACAGGTAACGCTACCCCACCTGCCACAGGTAACGCTACCCCACCTGCCACAGGTAACGCTACCCTACCTGCCACAGGTAACGCTACCCCACCTGCCACAGGTAACGCTACCCCACCTGCCACAGGTAACTCTACCCCACCTGCCACAGGTAACGCTACCCCACCTGCCACAGGTAACTCTACCCCACCTGCCACAGGTAACGCTACCCTACCTGCCACAGGAGGTAGGGTAGCGTAGGTAGTACCTACGGTAGTAGGAGGTAGGGTAGCGTAGGTAGGTAGTACCTGTGGCAGGTGGCTACCCCACCTGCCACAGGTAACGCTATCCCACCTGCCACAGGTAACGCTACCCCACCTGCTACAGGTAACGCTACCCCACCTGCCACAGGTAACGCTACCCCACCTGCCATAGGTAACGCTACCCCACCTGCCACAGGTAACGCTACCCCACCTGCCACAGGTAACGCTACCCCACCTGCCACAGGTAACGCTACCCCACCTGCCACAGGTAACGCTACCCCACCTGCCACAGGTAACGCTACCCCACCTGCCACAGGTAACGCTACCCCACCTGCCACAGGTAACGCTACCCCACCTGCCACAGGTAACGCTACCCCACCTGCCACAGGTAACGCTACCCCACATGCCACAGGTAACGCTACCCCACATGCCACAGGTAACGCTACCCCACCTGCCACAGGTAACGCTACCCCACCTGCCACAGGTAACGCTACCCCACCTGCCACAGGTAACGCTACCCCACCTGCCACAGGTAACGCTACCCCACCTGCCACAGGTAACGGTAGCCACCTGCCACAGGTAACGCTACCCCACCTGCCACAGGTAACGCTACCCCATCTGCCACAGGTAACTCTACCCCACCTGCCACAGGTAACTCTACCCCACCTGCCACAGGTAACGCTACCCCACCTGCCACAGGTAACGCTACCCCACCTGCCACAGGTAACGCTACCCCACCTGCCACAGGTAACGCTACCCCACCTGCCACAGGTAACGCTACCCCACCTGCCACAGGTAACGCTACCCCACCTGCCACAGGTAACGCTACCCCACCTGCCACAGGTAACGCTACCCCACCTGCCACAGGTAACGCTACCCCACCTGCCACAGGTAACGCTACCCCACCTGCCACAGGTAACGCTACCCCACCTGCCACAGGTAACGCTACCCCACCTGCCACAGGTAACGCTACCCCACCTGCCACAGGTAACGCTACCCCAACTGCCACAGGTAACGCTACCCCACCTGCCACAGGTAACGCTACCCCACATGCCACAGGTAACGCTACCCCACCTGCCACAGGTAACGCTACCCCACCTGCCACAGGTAACGCTACCCCACCTGCCACAGGTAACGCTACCCCACCTGCCACAGGTAACGCTACCCCACCTGCCACAGGTAACGGTAGCCACCTGCCACAGGTAACGCTACCCCACCTGCCACAGGTAACGCTACCCCACCTGCCACAGGTAACTCTACCCCACCTGCCACAGGTAACTCTACCCCACCTGCCACAGGTAACGCTACCCCACCTGCCACAGGTAACGCTACCCCACCTGCCACAGGTAACGCTACCCCACCTGCCACAGGTAACGCTACCCCACCTGCCACAGGTAACGCTACCCCACCTGCCACAGGTAACGCTACCCCACCTGCCACAGGTAACGCTACCCCACCTGCCACAGGTAACGCTACCCCACCTGCCACAGGTAACGCTACCCCACCTGCCACAGGTAACGCTACCCCACCTGCCACAGGTAACGGTAGCCCAACCTGATCCTGGCACTCACTATGTCTGCCGCACTGTGTGGTGTAGGGGTTTAGCTGCCTATAAACACAGGTTTCGGAAGGGGAAGACCTTCACGCTTCAGATAAACAATGGAACCTCGAGAAACCTCCCCTTAGTTAATGGTTACTATGGTGGAAGAGGAACAGGTGAGGGTAAAGGTGAGGACAAGAGGGAGGAGGAGGAATGAGTACCACCTCACTACAATACACCATCTCTCCCCCACCTCACCCCTCACTAGACAACATCTCACCATCCACAACATCGACCTCTCATTAAAGCACTTCACCCCCCACTCCCATATCACACAACCTCAACCTATTCTCCATCTTATAGCCCTAACCCTTCCCCTAACCCCCACCTCAACCTGTACCCCTACCTTATGGCGCCTCCCCTCCCCTCCCCTATCCTGTACCTCAATCTCTCTACTTCCCTCTCCAATGGAAACCGGGCCCCACAATACATAATTCCAAGATGAAATAGTTACCAGAATCTCCCGCCCCCCCCCCCTAAAATATAATGCAAATACTAAAATTAAGACCCCTTAAACCAAACATCAAAAACATATGGATACAATATATGATGTGTACATGTGAATGCTACATAGTGTTCATGTATAGACATCCAAATATGCTGAAATACATGTGAAGAATCTTGCACACACTCAGTTTCTTGAGAGGAGAAATCAAGCCTAGCTTAGCTGCCAAACATACACACACACACATCGTGTCAGCAAGGCGGACAGCCCGCCTGCTATCATAACATCGTGTCAGCAAGGCGGACAGCCCGCCTGCTATCATAACATCGTGTCAGCAAGGCGGACAGTCCGCCTGCTATCATAATCACACTATACACACAGTAATCACAATTGCGTGATGCATCAAATGAACAAATCCACGAGGGCCGTGACGAGGATTCGAACCTGCGTCCGAGAGTATACCAGACGCTGCCTTGTGGATTTGTTCAAAATCACACTATATACTTCTCCATTTCTAAAAGTTTTCTCTTCGACTGTATCTCTCCATCTTCACTTCAACAATTAAAAAAACAGCCCTCTTCCATTCTCCCCTCCCACCTCTCTCTCCCTCCCATCGACTATTCAGTCCCCCTCCCTCTTCCCTTACCCAACCTCACCTCCCCAACTGCTCCCCCCCACCCCCCTACCCCCTCGCAGTGCCTCATGCCCTGGATTTAAGTGGTCTCTCTTCCCTTCTTATCGCTCCGGGAATTTATACTTAAGAGGTAAAAATATCAAGACTTATAATTTGGCTCGTACGTGCTTAGTGAAAACTGGTCTGGTGTTATTGGGGAAGGGAGAGGTAATGGGGTAGGGGGTTCCTACACCAGTTACAACCGTTGTTGTTATAGATTCAGCTACTCGGAACAAGTTCCAAGTAGCACGGACTATGGTGAGCCCGTAACTCACCTAGCACAGGAGCGGCGCAAGTAGTACGGGCTATGGTGAGCCCGTAGTGGACTTACCTGGCCCAGGAGCGCAGTTACAACCGTGTGAGTGTTACGGAAGTGGGTGAAACAATCCCAGGGGGTGCGTTCACGCATGGGGCACCACCCCCCCTGCTCCCCCTAGATGGGAGGGGGTGCGTTCACGCATGGGGCACCACCCCCCCTGCTCCCCCTAGATGGGAGGGGGTGCGTTCACGCATGGGGCACCACCCCCCCTGCTCCCCCTAGATGGGAGGGGGTGCATTCACGCATGGGGTACAACCCCCTCCCCCTGCTCCCCCCTAGATGGGAGGGGGTGCGTTCACGCATGGGGTACAACCCCCTCCCCCTGTTCCCCCCTAGATGGGAGAGGGTGATGTCACGCATGGGGAGGGGGGTAGGGGGACGGTCTCCCCCCTACCCCCGTGAATGACTGTAATCTGGCCACCCTGACGTATGGACAATTACTGGCGAGAGACTAACAAAATAATCTCGAGTGATGGATATGGTTGTAAACCATGAAGCTGTTGGCCGGAAGATAATACTTGGCGATGGATCGCCGCCCTGACTGGCGGCTCCAGATTGCATGCCAAGGAAGAAAATGGCGACACGGACGGATAGGAGGGCAATGTTTGGGGGGCACGGTTGGTTTGTGGGGGCATGGTTGGTTTGGAAGGCATTGTTTAGGGGCATGGTTGGTTTGGAGGGCATTGTTTGGGGGCATGGTTGGTTTGGAGGACATTGTTTGGGGGCATGGTTGGTTTGGAGGGCATTGTTTAGGGGGCATGGTTGGTTTGGAGGACATTGTTTGGGGGCATGGTGGATTTGGAGGCATTCTTTCCATGGTTTGGAAGTTGGAGGGCTTTGTTTCGTGGCATGATGATTGGAGATGTACTTTTCAAAGTGAAAATACATTATCACTTAAAAAAATTACTTTTCTAAATGTATCACTTAGAAAAATGGACCACTATTTTTTTTAATACCAAACACAATGGTTCTTCTTTCACTGAAGGAACACAGTGGTTCTTCTTTCACTGAAGGAACACTGAGGTCCTTCAGTGAAAGAAGGAATATTCCTGTCAGAGTCAACATTTATCAGAGTAGTTACCAGATGGAACTCATTAGGAAGTGATGTGGTGGAGGCTGACTCCATACACAGTTTCAAATGTAGATATGATAGAGCCCAGTAGGCTCAGGAACCTGTACACCTGTTGATTGACAGTTGAGAGGCGGGACCAAAGAGCCAGAGCTCAACCCCCGCAAGCACAACTAGGTGAGGGAATTGTCAGGAAAGCGCCAAGCCATGACGACTATATAGCACAGGGAAGGGATCAGGATAAGGATTTGAGATGGGATGTGGAGGGAAGAAATGGTGCCCAACCACTTGGACGGTCGGGGATTGAACGCCGACCTGTATGAAGCGAGACCGTCGCTCTACCGTCCAGCCCAAGTGGTTGCAAACTGAAATCTGACCTGTCCCTGGATCGAAGAGCCTTATTGGAAGATAAACCTCCAATTCACCAACTGGCCAAAATAGTTGACGCCAGAGACCAAAAGCTACAGGAAGGTAACTCTGCGGGCTCGCCCTAGCCTGTGCTACTTGGAACTTTTTGTTCCAGGTAGCGAATCTTTAACAACAATAAATACAGTAAGTTGATGTGATCAGAGCCACAGACCCAAACAAGAACTCGTCGTACAATTTTGAAGATATATTGTATAAATATTGTATAAATTCACTGCTGTGGTATTCAATTCCACACTACCACCTTCCACTACCAACCACACGCCTGACAGCTGAGTGGACAGCGCTCCGGATTCGTAGTCCTGAGGTTCCGGGTTCGATCCCCGGTGGAGGCGGAGACAAATGATCAAAATGTTTCTTTTACCCTGATGCCCCTGTTACCTAGCAGTAAATAGGTACCTGGGAGATAGACAGCTGCTACGGGCTGCTTCCTAGGGGTGTGGAGGCCCTGTCGAGGACCGGGCCGCGGGGACACTAAGCCCCGAAATCACCTCAAGATAACCTGAATAAGATAGAAAAAGAGAGAGCTACGAGACTGTTAAAAACACGATGGTGGGGTGCTTACATTCAAGAAATAAGGGAGTCAAGAACCATTAAACTGTCGACCAATATCAGTGACAAGCCGCCGCTGTAGGCGACTAGAGACGCTGCTCTTAAGAGTCACGGAAAACGAAGAATAGTTGAATATCTCCGTTAAACCCTAACATGAGTTCAGTGAAGGGAAGCCCAGCAGGACAAACTTATCAGTTTCATTCAAGATAGCGAAAATCAAACGTCTGTGAGGCGAGGCAGAACCTCAGGATACATTCAACATGTCCACGATAGCGACTTACTGAAGCTAGTTCAACAGGCTAAATGATATGGAGGTGGTTTAAGGTGTATAGAGGTGGTGGTTTAAGGTGTATAGAGGTGGTGGTTTAAGGTGTATAGAGGTGGTGGTTTAAGGTGTATAGAGGTGGTGGTTTAAGCTGTATAGAGGTGGTGGTTTAAGGTGTATAGAGGTGGTGATTTAAGGTGTATAGAGGTGGTGATTTAAGGTGTATAGAGGTGGTGGTTTAAGGTGTATAAAGGTGGTGATTTAAGGTGTATAGAGGTGGTGGTTTAAGGTGTATAAAGGTGGTGATTTAAGGTGTATAGAGGTGGTGGTTTAAGGTGTATAAAGGTGGTGATTTAAGGTGTATAGAGGTGGTGGTTTAAGGTGTATAGAGGTGGTGATTTAAGGTGTATAGAGATGGTGATTTAACAATTTTAACAATTGATTGCTGACATACAGTTGGCCCAAAAATTTGACAGCAGCTTGACACCATGTGTCAAGCTGCTGAGCATAAGAATAGCCTCAGCAACATGGTCAAGAAGCTTGTCGATCGTCATACACACCATAGAGTATACAGCATACTGTATACAACCTAGAGTATAGGTACAGCTAAAAACAACACCTAGATTACACACAAATTATCACTTCTATTTTCACAAATGGCATAGTATCCCAAAAAGAACCATTGCAATATTTTCCCCCAAAATTGCAACATTCGGAGTAGTGGATACAAAGCCAGGGAAGGTAGCGTGCTGCCACCTCATTCTGAGGGCCTTGGTTCGATCTGAAGTGCCGAGGCGAGTTGCGGTAGGTGTTAATTACCGTGAGTGGTGGTGGGAGGGATGGTGGTAGTAGTGACTGGTCATGGTGTAGGGGTCGTGGTGGTGATTGTATAGATGATGCGTACCTCATAGTGACTACGAGCATGTAATCATCTTGTGCCTTGTTATACCTGTTGCGTCATAACTGAACTATTCGAGGGTTCGAAATTTTTGTCGAATCTAGCCTAAATGTTTTAAATGGAGGTGGTTTCCACGACTTCCATTTTCACAGCATTCCACTTGCTGACCATCTGTAAAGGGTAAGGGGTATTTCCATGCATGTCCTCGAGTAATTTGCGTTTCCAATTTCCACCTGTGTCCTGTCGTCCTACTTTCCCCCAATTTAAAGAAGCTGTTCTTGTTCACCCCTGTCAATTCGTCTGAATATCTTGTATGTTGTGATCATATTCCCTCTTGTTTCTTATCCAGGTTCGATTTTTTTTAACTATTTTCTAACACTGAACAGTTATAATACCCCAGAACTTTCTACATTTTATTTTTGTGCTTAAGATTCGGATTAAGTTCCAGGCCGGCGCTGCATATTCCTCTATTGGTCGTCCGTAGGTTGTATAGAATGCCTAGAGTCATTATTTACTTTTTAAATTAAGTTTTAATGCCTGTCTAACGTCCTAAATTCTGCCAATGTTACCTCTGTTTGTGTGTGCTTCCAGAGTTTGTGCTGGTAAGACTTCAGAGCCCAAATCTTTCTTCCCGATCCCTGTAGTTGTCTTCCTCTTATGGTGTAGTTGTCTCCTGTCTCGCTTTCCCATCGTCATTACCTTACACGTGTTGGCCTTGAGACGTTGAAGACATGAAAGTAAGCTGAGAGAAGACATGAGAGTAAGCTGAGAGAAGACATGAGAGTAAGCTGAGAGAAGAGATGAGAGTAAGCTGAGAGAGAGAGGATGAAAGAGAAATGGAAAACAGAAAAGAGGAGAGATAAGAAATGCGTTTCGGGTATAAGAGAAGAGGGTAAATGACAGTGGAAGAAAGAATAAAGGAGAGAGAAAAAGGAATATGAAGTGAGGGAAGAAAGCAAATGACACTAGGGGGAGAGAGAGGGAGAAACGAGGAACTGTAAAGATAAAACTGAAAAAAATTTGAAAAAATCCAAATGCAAGTTTATTTTCATAACTTTTCCACCTGGCGACGTCTGCCACAACAAACTTTCGTTCCATCTTTCCTGCCAGCTAGCCAGCCAGCCAGCCAGCCAGCCAGCCAGCCAGCCAGCCAGCCAGCCAGCCAGTCAGTCAGTCAGTCAGTCAGTCAGTCAGTCAGCCAGCCAGCCAGCCAGCCAGGCAGCCCCAGCAAGCCAGCCCCAGCCAGCCTGTTTGCCTGCCAGCCAGCCAGCCTGCCTGCCTGCCTGCCTGCCTCTGTCTGTCTGCCTATGTCAGTCTGTCCGTCTGTCTGCCTCTGTCTGTCTGTCTGCCTCATCTTCATATTGGCGAACAGTGTTGGGGAGGTCAATCAAAACTCGGCGGTGGAAGAGAGAATTCGCATGCCAGCTCCCTCGCTCCCTCCCAACTTTCCCCATCTCCCTGAATATATTTCATAAACGCCCCTTCCCAATACTCGTGAATTTTATCAGCCCCCTTCCCAATTCCTCTTTTCCATTCTCCATCTCTCATTCCCTTCCCCTCTTCATCTCTCCTTCCCTTCCCTATCTTTCCCTCACTTACCTTTCTTTCCCTGTCACTTTCTTTCCTTCCCCAACCATCCCTTTCCTTCACCACTCGTTTGTGTGTGTGTGTGTTAGAGAGAAAGAAAGAAAGAGAGAGAGAGAGAGAGAGAGAGAGAGAGAGAGAGAGAGAGAGAGAGAGAGAGAGAGAGAGAGAGAGAGAGAGAGAGAGAGAGAGAGAGAGAGAACGAGAGAGAGAGAACGAGAGAGAGAAAGAGACAGAGAGAGACAGAGAGAGACAGAGACCCCCCCACCCCAACCCAACTCTTCCCCTGCCAACTCTTAATTCTTCTCCACAAATATGGATCTGAAACCAGCCAGCAATACATCAAGGAGCCCGGATCCTAACAATGATTCTAAGGTCATCCAATTTTGAGAAAGAAAAAAAATCCTCCATATCTGTCATGACCTTACTTGACCTGGCTTGACCTGTGATGACCTGGCTTGACCTTACCCACTACAGCTAATATGATCCAAACTCTTCCACTTGAGGGTCACAGCTGTAGTCGTCTGAGAGTGGAGTCAGTACAGACGACGATTCATTAATTAAAATTGAAATTTCTCCGGTGTTGTAACAACGAGGTCATTAGTCCCATGTAAACATAATATTTGATTAGTATTTGTGTTAGGATTACCAAACTGGCTTCACCCCAAATGTTAAAAGTCAAACCGGAGGGAACGAGGCTCTGGTTCCTACTAGATTACAGGCCTTAAAGATAGAGGAAAGCACTTGGCTTGACTAGACCACACACTAGAAGGTGAAGGGACGACGACGTTTTGGTCCGTCCTGGACCATTCTCAAGTCGACAATCGACTTGAGAATGGTCCAGGACGGACCGAAACGTCGTCGTCCCTTCACCTTCTAGTGTGTGGTCTGGTCAAACTACTTCAGCCACGCTATTGTGACTCATCGCCTGCACATGGCTTGTCTCGTATTCTTCTAACAGGAGACAGAAGATGTCTAATCTTGTACCGTCCTTTGTAGAACAAGTGGGAGATGGGCAAGACTGTCTGCCTCTTGACCTTCTACGGACAGCCTTCTACTTGATACTAAAGCGGTTTCACAATATATATTTATCTGGTTTGCTTGTCTACTACATTTTTTATATATTTGCTCTCTCGATTGTTTGTATGTATGCTTGCCTCTGCCTGCCTGAGTTCCTAATAGTTTACTACCTTTGCTTGTTTGAAGCTAAGTTTGTCTTGATATCCTGACGGTTTATCCTTGTGTACATAGGAGCCACTAATGCTCTCCTCACGCTCAATTACCTGTTATACCTTCCTGCTTGCCTCCCAGCCTGCCTGCCTGCCTGCCTGCCTGCCTGCCTGCTTCCCAGCCTGCCTGCCTCGCTCCCAAACCCTCCCTCCTTGCTTGCTTGCCTCCCAGACAGGCAGGAACTTGATTGCCTGCCTACCAGCCCAGCCAGCCTACCTGCCTCTTGCTATTGCTGCAGTCTTTAGATCTGACTATCAGTTTTCCTGTTTTGCATATGTGCTTACCAGACTAAAGAACAAATCCACAAGGGCCGTGACGAGGATTCGAACCTGCGTCCGGGAGCATCCCAGACACTGCCTTAATCGACTGAAATGCTTACCAGACTGTTTGCTCTGGACTTCTGGTGGGTTGCCCATGATCTAGCTTCATGACTTGAGCATCAGCCAGACTGATGGCCTGTGCATCAGCCTGCTATTGCTTGCCTGATTTGTTATCTGCCCCTTGCAACCTTTCTCATTGACTCGGCCTGCCTGATGACTTGCAACGATGCAACAGGCGTGTCGTAAATAACGATAAACATGCAACAAGGGATTCACATAGCAACCTGAGCACACAATTCAACAAATTATGAACCAACAATACCTCCCCTGGGGAGAGGGAGGGGGGGGGGGGGGTCGAGAACAGCGTGATTCTATGATTATTCAATACGCAATTGCATCGTAGCTATTGTTTATTGCTCTCCATCTGACCTTAGACGGAAGACCTGAGAGAGAGAGAGAGAGAGAGAGAGAGAGAGAGAGAGAGAGAGAGAGAGAGAGAGAGAGAGAGAGAGAGAAAGAGAGAAAGAGAGAGAGAGAGAGAGAGAGAGAGAGAGAGAGAGAGAGAGAGAGAGAGAGAGAGAGAGAGAGAGAGAGAGAGAGAGAAAGAGAGAGAGAGAGAGAGAAAAAGAGAGAAAAAGAGAGAGAGAGAGAGAGAGAGAGAGAGAGACAGAGAGAGAGAGACAGAGAGAGAGAGACAGAGAGAGCGCGCGGAGGGGCAAGAGGGGGAGGGGAGGAGGAAAGCAATCATGCACGTGTATATAGTCAGTCATATTCATTACCTCGAGTATATTTTGAATGCAGACAATCGCATTTTCTCCAACAACCCAGCTGGGAATCGAACCTGGATTCTCTGGTTGTGGATACGAGCATCATACATAACAACTGCAAAACATGTCATGTACACATATGTTACGTCATGTATTATCATGTATATACAACATACGCATGCGTCACATACATGAAATACAATGAATCGCGAAATGCACCGAGTGCATAACTATCTGAGCATCTTTGTTAACAGAGAACTGGAATAAAAGCGTTTAAATCAGCGCTACGCCATTCCCCGAACGTATTGCAAAGCCAACATGAAATTGCCCGCGCTCTCTCAAAATTAGAAAAATATATAATTATTGTTTTTCCATTGGGGAAACCTATTAGAGTTTCATATTTGTTAAACGATCCCATTCACTGCTGTTATTTCTTCGCAAAATTTTCATGAAAAAGGTTAACGCTTTTCTGTAATATATGCATGACCTGACCACCTGGTTTAGCAATACATACATACATATACATACTGGTGTATACTGGCAGCAGGTTTTCTTTTAAACATGTCTCATTGAATATGACCGCATATTCTGTATTTACTATCTTCTGATTTAGGGCTTCTATCCCTCTAACTGTTGTATTGTATTTGTATAAATAATTGTATAAATAAGTGTAATACATTCTACAGTAATTCACTTTTTGCTTCACCTTGAAATTACGAAAATGAGTTTTGGAGAACTCTTCTTTCAGCTAAGCCCTGATGCTAGGAAAACAGTTACAGGGATACAAGCCCTAAATCAGATGATAGTAAATACATAATATGCGGTCATATTCAATGAGACATATACATACGTATATACATACACATCTATACAATAATTTAAAGTGTTTGTTCAGTACAAATCCACAAGCTTAATCCTAGATCCTGTAAACATGGTGTTTTATCTAATGGGATCAAAAGAAAGACTTTAGTTACGTTTTGTAGAGCCTGAATGGGCTCCAGCTCTATGAACCTGCCTTTAGTGACCAGTGTTTTAGTTCATAAAATATCTTCTTCAGCCACTCGTCCTCAGGCCAAGTTCATTCCATTCAGCGGTCGACCCCAAAGACGCATTTATCAATTTTAACATTCTGTTCATTCAAAACATAGATTTGCTCAAATATAAATATATATTAATATATCTTAGCATAATGTGTATATTTAGCCATTGGTTAGGTTAGGTGTTTAGGTTCTGTTGACGATTATTTGTATTTGTAGTACGTGGGAGAAGCATTTACAGCGTTGTGGTTCGAACAAAAGTCGTCAGTGAAGCACTTGTTCCGGAAGTGTTCGGACGTCAGCAGTTGTGAGTCGTGTGTAAACCGTTTTTTTTAAACCGTTACTGCAGCTGCTCGTCAGTCTCGTGCCGTTGTTTGCTCTGGAATACTCATTCAGGTATAACCTGCCGACAGAGCAGGTTATACCTTTAAGTACTTCCTCCTGATGTGGTATGCTGGTGGTATAACACCCTGACCGCCCCTGCACGGCCGTCTAGACACTCTCAAGTCTCACGAGGTAAAAACAAAGAGACGAATCACTACGTTCTTCACTACAGAGAACGGGAACGCCCGGATCTGTTGTTGGGTTGCTATAACGATTTACCAATTTTGAATATTAAAATAAATACCAGATTAATTACACCAGTTATTTATAAATTGTAAACACTACAATTGTCGCGAACAAAGGGCCAAAACCTGACGTGTCACAGACAATATCAGCCCTAAAATAGTCGCAGGAGAGAGGCGAGAGCGCTTCAGGTGCCCACCAGCACTACACCAAGTTTCCTCACACTCCCTCCGAAGTGGAGGGTCGAACCGGAGCGAACTGCCCACAACACGAGTCCAACAGCCTAATCCTGAATGAGTGTGACACTGACTGGACAATCACGGCGGTCCCTCGCTTGCCAACGACCAATCAGAGCCGAGTATTATACCCCTCGAGCGTGAGGCGGGTTTCTAGTGTGCTCCCAGAATACCGGGTACTCTAGTATATCTAAGAGAGCCGGATATATATATATTCTTTTTTTTTCGCTTCTGGGGCCAGATTCACGAAAGCACTTACGCAAGCACTTACGAACGTGTACATCTTTCCTCAATCTTTGACGGCTTTGGTTACATTTATTAAACAGTTTACAAGCATGAAAACTTCCCATTCAACTGTTGTTATTGTTATAAACAGCCTCCTGGTGCTTCGGAGCTCATTAACTGTTTAATAATTGTAAACAAAGTCGCCAAAAATTGAGAAAAGATGTACAGGTTCGTAAGTGCTTGCGTAAGTGTTTTCGTGAATCTGGCCCCTGAGCACAGCCATTGGGAGGCGTAAACTTGGTGGATATAGTCTTCTGAGCCCAGTACTTCAAAGTACAAAGGTTCTCTTTTCAAAGTATACAATTGTATGGTCCTACGCTTAATGTTGTGCTTCAGCTGTTGGGCCGGCCGCCACCAGGGGTCAAGTTTTGGGGTTTGTGGAGGTTCTTTTGCTTTGAGCATGGGGTAGGTAGGAGTCTTGCTATCATGTCTTCTTCCAATCACGTCAACCCGTCTTCCAATCACGTCAACCCGTCTTCCTATCACGTCAACCCGTCTTCCAATCACGTCAACCGGTCTTCCAATCACGTCAACCCGTCTTCCAATTACGTCAATGCGACTTCCAATCACGTCAACCCGTCCTCCAATCACGTCAACCCGTCTTCCATTCACGTCAACCTGTCTTTCTATCACGTCAACCCGTCTTCCTATCACGTTCACTTGTCTTTCTATCACGTCAACCCGTCTTCCTATCACGTCAACCCGTCTTCCTATCACGTCAACCCGTCTTCCAATCACGTCAATGCGACTTCCAATCACGTCAACCGGTCTTCCAATCACGTCAACCTGTCTTCCTATCACGTTAACCGGTCTTCCAATCACGTCAACCCGTCTTCCAATTACGTCAATGCGACTTCCAATCACGTCAACCCGTCCTCCAATCACGTCAACTCGTCTTCCAATCACGTCAACCGGTCTTCCAATCACGTCAACCGGTCTTCCAATCACGTCAACTCGTCTTCCAATCACATCAACCCGTCTTCCAATCACGTCAACTCGTCTTCCAATCACGTCAACCGGTCTTCCAATCACGTCAACCGGTCTTCCAATCACGTCAACACGCCTTTCTATCACGTCAACCCGTCTTCCAATCACGTCATCCCGTCTTCCAATCACGTCAACCGGTCTTCCAATCACACACTAGAACTCTGGGAGGGAGTTTTGCTGACGCCTCTGACCATGGTGTGGTAACACCAATGAAACTATCCAACACAAAATAATTAAAAATAAATAGATAACGTTTGTAATTCCCTCCAGTTGCCCCGAGACGCTTCGACATGCTCTCTTGTTTTTCATCAATAGTAAGTGCTCTTATTAACTTCGTACTCTAGTGTCCCCCTCTACATAATAAGTTACTCATTTAGTCTGGAACAGAAAGCCAATGTTTATGAATACTTTAGGCTTATACCTCCTTATATACCTTATATACCTTAGGCCTCCTGACAGGAGGCCTGGTCGACGACCGGGCCGCGGGGACACTAAGCCCCGGAAGCACCTCAAGGTATATCGCCCCCTCCCCCATCCAAGGTCGAACTAAGTACCTTCCCAAAGATTGGGACCCAACAACAGTTGCCTATTTACTGCTAGGTGCACATAGGCATGAGGTGAAAAACATGCCCAACTATTTCTGTAGCACTCGGGAATCGAGCCTTGAGATGTGAGTTGCGGTGGGTGTTAATTACCCCGATTGCGATTCGAGAACGATTCGAGAATCTTGGATTCCCGATTGCGAGTCAAGAACGAAACCAATTACACTTCGAGGAGGTGGTGGGTATTCATAGACTGATCAGCCATCACAATACAATACCTGGCAAACTAACATTAATTTTTCCTAAGATAATATTTTAATTCTTCACTTGTACGACAATTACCAGGAAGGAGCGGTAAGCCAGCATGACTATGTAGCACATGAAAGAGATGTTGGGACAAGGAACAGGAATATGAGGAAGGGAAGGGAGGAACAATGCCCAAATCACTTGTACCAGCTGGGGATCGAACGCCGACCTTGCAAGATAAAAGGCCGTTGCTCTACTTAGCAGGTCATGTTGATTTGTGTAGGATTTAAACTCTTATCTTCCACCAGCTTCCTTCAGTGCACTTGTCTTTGCTCAAGACAACCACAGGCATGATTTGTGTCATGCCAGAGTCCTGCACCTGAATTATTGGTTATTATTTCTTAGCTAAGTTTAACTGCTACCCGTGTGTACCTGTAATACTGTTATGTACGGCCTGAAACACACACACACACACACACACACACACACACACACACACACACACACACACACACACACACACACACACACACACACACAAACACACACGTTAAACACAAGACAAAGAGAAGATTCAGAGGTATGCCACCAGACTAGTCCCGGAACTGAGAGGTATGAGCTACGAGGAAAGGCTAAGAGAGCTGAACCTCACGTCCCTGGAAAACAGAAGAGTAAGGGGAAACATGATAACACCTACAAAATTCTCAGGAGAATTGACAGGGTAGACTAAGACAAACTCTTCAGCACGGGTGGAACACGAACAAGGGGACACAGGTGGAAACTTAGTACCCAAATGAGCCGCAGAGACATTAGGGAAATTTTTATCAGTGTCAGAGTAGTTAACAAATGGAATGCACTAGGAAGTGATGTGGTGGAGGCTGACTCCATACACAGTTTCAAGAGTATATAAGATAGAGCCCGGTAGGCTAATTAATCTGTACATCAGTTGATTGACGGTTGAGAGGCGGGACCAAAGAGCCAGAGCTCAGCCCCCGCAGGCACAACTAGGTGAGTACAACTAGATGAGTACACACAACAGTCTAACAAAATAATTCAAAGGTCAAATCTTATTCGAGGAAAACAGAAGTCGGACAAAACAGAAGCCTAATTAGAGTTTGGAAAGACGGGTAACCTATTCACCAGACAAGATTCGCCAAACAAATGATCACCAGTCAAGGTTTACCAGTAAAGGGCAACCGAACAGTGTTCACCAGTCAAGCCTCACCAGAAAAGCCTCACCAGTCAAGCCTCACCAGTCAAGCCTCACCAGTCAAGCCTCACCAGTCAAGCCTCACCAGTCTAGCCTCACCAGTCAAGCCTCACCAGTCAAGCGTAACCACCAAAATACTAAAGGATGAAGGCTGGGGATAATTCCAAAAGTATGACCTAACATAAACCCAACAAATTTGCAACACGAAAATTGCCTTCTTCATCCCTAGAAAATTATGTAAATGTTTTCAAATTGCAGTTAAAGATCCCTCGGTAAAAAATAATGGAGATTGATCCCATATGTATCATGCAAGAGCTCTCATACTGGCGAAATAATTAATTGTTAGACCAAAAAAAGTGAAATAGTTATTGCACATAATGGAATTTAATATGACCAGAATATTCTGAAATTAAACAAATAATAATAAATAATATGAATATGAATATGAATAATAAAGAAAATATTACAGTTAATACACCTCACTAAACAGGCAGGAGCGTGAGCGCACACCTCTCCTCTACTGCTCAGCAGACAGATAGGTGAGCACACACATCTGCTGCTCAGCAGACACTGCTAGGTGAGCACCCAACTCTCCTCTCTACTGCTCAACAGACACTGCTACGTGAGCACCCACCTCTACCCTCTCCCACGTAGCAGACACTGCCAGGTGAGCACCCAACTCTCCTCTCTACTGCTCAGCAGACACTGCTAGGCGAGCACACACCTCTACTGCTCAGCAGACACTGCTAGGCGAGCACACACCTCTACTGCTCAGCAGACACTGCTGGGCGAGCACATACCTCTCCTCTCTACTGCTCAGCAGACACTGCTAGGCGAGCACACACCTCTACTGCTCAGCAGACACTGCTAGGCGAGCACACACCTCTACTGCTCAGCAGACACTGCCAGGCGAGCACACACCTCTACTGATCAGCAGACACTGCCAGGTGAGCATCCACCTCTCCTCTCTACTGCTCAGCAGACACTGCTACGAGAGCACCCACCTCTCCTCTCTACTGCTCAGCAGACACTGTTAGGTGAGCACCCACCTCTCCTCTCTACTGCTCAGCAGACACTGCTAGGCGAGCACACACCTCTACTGCTCAGCAGACACTGCCAGGCGAGCACACACCTCTACTGCTCAGCAGACACTGCCAGGTGAGCATCCACCTCTCCTCTCTACTGCTCAGCAGACACTGCTAGGTGAGCACCTACCTCCACTGCTCAGCAGACACTGCTGGGTGACACTTACTCATAATAGGCTACACTATACTGGTCAGTAAAAGTCTCCATCAGTTGGATGGCAACACTCTTGACATTAATCAATGTGGCAACACTTCAAAAGTGTCCAAACCGGCCGTCATGAGGCTTATCTCAACCCAAACTTATATCACCTGAATAAAATATATATTATAACGCCTCTTTACTACATGGAGCCTTATAAATCACTACTTAATACATGAAAACACTGGTACACAATAAATAATAATATTGATTAATGTCCTATGTCACTCATTGAGTAATTTCCGATTTTAATCTTATTTGTACACGACATATTTCCTAACACAAGAGGGGGGGGGGAAATGGAAGGCCAATTTATCTACCTTATAGATCGTAGATTCCTAGATCGTAGATGCGCTGCGTAGCTCTTCACCGCACCAGGACTGTTACTAAATATTCTCAACACTTTACGGCCCGCGGGTTGACCCGCCCAGCGCCCGGGCACACGTCACCGAGCCTTATAAGTGCTGTTCTCACACCTTCCAGCGCTACCTCCTACTCCCTCGGGGGTCGACAGTCCTCCCTATACGTCAGCACGCGGTAACCGATACAATTTACACTCTCTGGCGGCCTATAGCTCTCCAGAACGGGTAATCACTTGAGCGCACGTCAGCTCAGCGGGACCCGCGGTAGCCAGAGACTCGTTTTGCCGCCTTTCATGCAGGGGCGCGTGACGTCATGCTACGTCAAGCCCGGGGCGCCACGCCATTGGTCAATCTGCCCCATGCCCCGCGGCCACCGACCAATCACGCCACACCTGACACTTCGCCTCGAGCGGGAACTGGGAAGGCCATCCTCTCTCGCGAGCTGCGCCGCCATATTGGATGAGGACTCGTCTCCTGGCCTCAGATTAAATAAACTTAAAATCGAAATTTCTTCTAATTGCAACATCTTGCTTCTTTCACAGTGTTATGAAATCAACAGACACTTCTGCTAGATATGTACAGTTAGGGAAATCTGATTCTTATATGCGGGAACAGGCGAGACTATAGGGTGAATACCGTGACAGTAATATCTCTCCTCTGCTGCTCAGCAGACACTGCTAGGTGAGCACACACCTCTCTACTGCTCAGCAGACACTGCTAGGCGAGCACATACCTCTACTGCTCAGCAGACACTGCTAGGCGAGCACACACCTCTCCTCTCTACTGCTCAGCAAATACTGCCGAGTACACATCTCTCTACTGCTCAGCAGACACTACTAGGCGAGCACACACCTCTACTGCTCAGCAGACACTGCTAGGTGAGCACCCACCTCTCCTCTCTACTGCTCAGCAGACACTGCTGGGTGAGCACCCACCTCTCCTCTCTAATGCTCAACAGACACTGCTGGGTGAGCACCCACCTCTCCTCTCTACTGCTCAGCAGACACTGCTAGGTGAGCACCCACCTCTGCTCTCTACTGCTCAGCAGACACTGCTAGGTGAGCACCCAGCTATCCTCTCTACTGCTCAGCAGACACTGCTAGGTGAGCACCCACCTCTCCTCTCTACTGCTCAGCAGACTCTGCTAAGTGAGCACCCACCTCTCCTCTCTACTGCTCAGCAGACACTGCTTGGTGAGCATCCACCTCTCCTCTCTACTGCTCAGCAGACACTGCTACGTGAGCACCCACCTCTCTACTGCTCAGCAGACTATGCTAGGTGAGCACCCACCTCTCTACTGCTCAGCAGACACTGTTAGGTGAGCACCCACCTCTCCTCTCTACTGCTCAGCAGACACTGCTAGGTGAGCACCCACCTCTCCTCCTCAGCAGACACTGTTAGGTGAGCACCCACCTCTCCTCTCTACTGCTCAGCAGACACTGCTACGAGAGCACCCACCTCTCCTCTCTACTGCTCAGCAGACACTGTTAGGTGAGCACCCACCTCTCCTCTCTACTGCTCAGCAGACACTGCTACGAGAGCACCCACCTCTCCTCTCTACTGCTCAGCAGACACTGTTAGGTGAGCACCCACCTCTCCTCTCTACTGCTCAGCAGACACTGCTACGAGAGCACCCACCTCTCCTCTCTACTGCTCAGCAGACACTGTTAGGTGAGCACCCACCTCTCCTCTCTACTGCTCAGCAGACACTGCTACGAGAGCACCCACCTCTCCTCTCTACTGCTCAGCAGACACTGTTAGGTGAGCACCCACCTCTCCTCTCTACTGCTCAGCAGACACTGCTACGAGAGCACCCACCTCTCCTCTCTACTGCTCAGCAGACACTGTTAGGTGAGCACCCACCTCTCCTCTCTACTGCTCAGCAGACACTGCTAGGCGAGCACACACCTCTACTGCTCAGCAGACACTGCCAGGCGAGCACACACCTCTACTGCTCAGCAGACACTGCTACGAGAGCACCCACCTCTCCTCTCTACTGGTCAGCAGACACTGCTAGGTGAGCACCCACCTCTCCTCTCTACTGCTCAGCAGACACTGCTGGGTGAGCATCCACCTCTCCTCTCTACTGCTCAGCAGACACTGCTAGGTGAGCACCCACCTCTCCTCCTCAGCAGACACTGCCAGGTGAGCACCCACCTCTCCTCCTCAGCAGACACTGCCAGGTGAGCACCTACCTCTACTGCTCAGCAGACACTGCTGGGTGACACTTACTCATAATAGGCTACACTATACTGGTCAGTAAAAGTCTCCATCAGTTGGATGGCAACACTCTTGACATTAATCAATGTGGCAACACTTCAAAAGTGTCCAAACCGGCCGTCATGAGGCTTATCTCAACCCAAACTTATATCACCTGAATAAAATATATATTATAACGCCTCTTTACTACATGGAGCCTTATAAATCACTACTTAATACATGAAAACATTGGTACACAATAAATAATAATACAGATTAATGTCCTATGTCACTTTTCGCGTAATTTCCCATTATAATCTTATTTGTACACGACATATTTCCTAACACAAGAGGGGGGGGGGACAATGGAAGGCCAATTTATCTACCTTATAGATCGTAGATTCCTAGATCGTAGATGCGCTGCGTTGCTCTTCACCGCGCCAGGACTGTTACTAAATATTCTCAACACTTTATGGCCCGCGGGTTGACCCGCCCAGCGCCCGGGCACACGTCACCGAGCCTTATAAGTGCTGTTCTCACACCCTCCAGCGCTACCTCCTACTCCCTCGGGGGTCGACAGTCCTCCCTATACGTCAGCACGCGGTAACCGATACAATTTACACTCTCTGGAGGCCTATAGCTCTCCAGAACGGGTAATCACTTGAGCGCACGTCAGCTCAGCGGGACCCGCGGTAGCCAGAGACTCGTTTTGCCGCCTTTCATGCAGGGGCGCGTGACGTCATGCTACGTCACGCCCGGGGCGCCACGCCATTGGTCAATCTGCCCCATGCCCCGCGGCCACCGACCAATCACGCCACACCTGACACTTCGCCTCGAGCGGGAACTGGGAAGGCCATCCTCTCTCGCGAGCTGCGCCGCCATATTGGATGAGGACTCGTCTCCTGGCCTCAGATTAAATAAACTTTAAATCGAAATTTCTTCTAATTGCAACATCTTGCTTCTTTCACAGTGTTATAAAATCAACAAATACTTCTGTTAGATATGTACAGTTAGGGAAATCTGATTCTTATATGCGGGGACATGGGAGATTATAGGCTGAATACCGTAACAGTAACATCTCTCCTCTACTGCTCAGCAGACATTATTAGGTGCATAATTCCTCTCCTCTACCACTCAGCAGATGCTGCTAGGTGAGCACCCACCTCTCCTCTCTACTACTCAGCAGACACTGCTAGGTGAGAACCCACCTCTCTACTGCTCAGCAGACACTGCTAGGTGAGCACCCACCTCTCCTCTCTACTGCTCAGCAGACACTGCTAGGTGAGCACCTACCTCTCCTCTCTACTGCTCAGCAGATACTGCTAGGTGAGAACCCACCTCTCCTCTACTGCTCAGCAGACACCGCTAGGTGAGCACCCACCTCTCCTCTCTAATGCTCAGCAGACACCGCTAGGTGAGCACCCACCTCTCCTCTCTACTGCTCAGCAGACACTGCTAGGTGCATACACCTCCCCTCTACTTCTCAGCATTCACTGCTAGGTGCATACACCTCCCATCTACTGCTCAGCAGACACTGCTAGGTGCATACACCTCCCCTCTACTGCTCAGCAGACACTCCTAGGTGCGTATACCTCCCCCCCCCCACCTCCATCAAATAAGCCAACACAACTTTCCATGAACTGAACCCCCACACTCCGCCCCCCCCACCCACACCCACAACCCGCCCACACCCCCCCCACCCCGCCCACACACCTCCCCCCCTACCCAAGCACACCCACCCACAACAATCACCATAACAATCCACATCATCAAGCACCAAACAACTTTACATCACACACAAATCATGGAGATTCATTAAAAAAAACCCACACAAATGGCTGCAATAATCGACGATATTTTCTGTAAACCAAAATACGCCTAAAATTTCTCACCGCCAGCGAAAAGCCGCCTGACAAACCGGCTTTGGCGGAATAACACTTTTATTATTCTCCTTTTTACTTGCGTCCACAACATAGCGTTCGTTAGCGGAGATAATTTGTTTGTTCCTTTACAAATTTTAGGATTAGAATCGCGGCTTTATTTGCATAAGGTGTGATAAAAGGGGATTTGCAAGAAAGGGTTGAATAGCTGCCGCTGTCAACCGCCCGGGCCAAGCTGGTCCTGACAGCGGGTTAGGGGCTGACAACGGGTTAGGCCCTGACAGCGGGTTAGGGGCTGACAGCGGGTTAGGCCCTGACAGCGGGTTAGGGGCTGACAGCGGGTTAGGCCTTGACAGCGGGTTAGGCCCTGACAGCGGGTTAGGCCCTGACAGCGGGTTAGGCCCTGACAACGGGTTAGGCCCTGACAGTGGGTTAGGCCCTGACAACGGGTTAGGCCCTGACAGCGGGTTAGGCCCTGACAGCGGGTTAGGCCCTGACAGCGGGTTAGGCCCTGACAGCGGGTTAGGCCCTGACAGCGGGTTAAGTCCTAACATCGCGTTAGGCCCTGACAGCGGGTTAAGCCCTAACATCGCGATAGGCCCTGACAACGGGTTAGGCCCCTGACAGCGGGTTAGGCCCTGACAACGGGTTAGGCCCTGACAGCGGGTTAGGCTCTGACAGCGGGTTAGGCCCTGACAGCGGGTTAGGTCCTGACAGCCCGGTAGGCACTGACTAGGCCCCCTGATAGCAGGGCTGGGGAACCGGTGAGAACTTTCATTTCTATCTTCATTGGTTTCGCAACTTTCTTCTACAAAGTTTGGCGTTGAGTTTGATGGATGACTCACCTAAGACCAAGACGAAAATTACCAATTTGAAACCCTTGGTGCTTCTACAGGCACCATAGAGCCGGTCGGCCGAGCGGACAGCGCACTGGACTTGTAATCCTGTGGTCCCGGGTTCGATCCCGGGCGCCGGCGAGAAACAATGGGCAGAGTTTCTTTCACCTATGCCCCTGTTACCTAGCAGTAAAATAGGTACCTGGGTGTTAGTCAGCTGTCACGGGCTGCTTCCTGGGGGTGGAGGCCTGGTCGAGGACCGGGCCGCGGGGACACTAAAGCCCCGAAATCATCTCAAGATAACCTCAAGATAACCATAGGCTATATGTAGGCTGGTGCGTGCATTAAAGTGCCATAAAGTACTCTACTGCCTATTACAAGTTTTAATATATTTTAAACGTGATATGAACAAGACCTTCGCTTCCTCTCCTTGTTACCCACAAGGTAACCACACACCGAGAGGTAAACCCCACTTTTCTATGTATACTAAGGTAAACTACGTTTAGAACTAAGGTATACTTGTTAGCTGTTCAGTGAGTTACTGTGGTGGCAACCCGTTCTCTTACAAATTACGTCGCTTTTCGCTCGTATGCGCTACGGCCAAAAATTAACGTAATTTGAAAATAACAAATTTAAAATAATTATTGTTTTTTTTCCAAAACAGCAAGTTAAGGTTCCTCTGGTACGTTAAGAGGACAGTAAGTTCTCCTAAGGTTTCAAAATGTCATGAAAACCGTTAATTAAAGGTTTCCTCTCTTAACCTAACAGCCTAAGCCAGAGAACCCAAAACAGAAAACGGGACATTTTCGTGAGCCGATTTCATTTCAAATTACGTCAAATTTTAGCTTGAGTGCGCATATGAGCGAAAAGAGACGTAATTTGTAGGAAGACGGGTTGTTAACCCTCCAGAGGTTGATAGGTTATCTTGAGATGATTTGGGGGCTTTAGTGTCCCCGCGGCCCGGTCCTCGACCAGGCCTCCACCCCCAGGAAGCAGCCCGTGACAGCTGACTAACACCCAGGTACCTATTTTACTGTTAGGTAACAGGGGCATAGCTTGAAAAAAACTTTGCCCATTGTTTCTCGCCGGCGCCCGGGATCGAACCCGGGACCACAGTATCACAAGTCCAGCGTGCTGTCCGCTCGGCCGACCGGCTCCCTAAATCTCAACACCAAACCAAATTTCTTAATACCATGCGTTTGTAATCTTTCTGGCCAGTGTCTCGTAAGAGGACAGTTTCGAACCCTTTACTTTTCTATAACAAAATATTATAAATAATATCATTTTTCGCCGCTTCAAAAAGGCTCGAAAAAACAACTCAAATAGGTTACATAAAATTTACTCTGTTCCAACAGAAAATTAATTTTGTTAAACATGATCGCTCGCTTTTTCAAGTCATATTATGAATGGTTAATTTGTATTTGCAAGATGAGTAGACTACGAATTGCACTTGCAATTAGCGTTTCAATTCATTTACACCACTTCATACATTACGCTAATCGGGCGATATCCAGATGTGAATCATTTACGTCCCAATTTATAAATTGGGCTCTTGCTTCATCTGTTTGTTTACAAACTTCTTCACTTGTAAGTATCATTCAGCTTGTCTTCAATCCATCTACACAATTTCTTCAACTTTGGGTAAGTTGTCAGGTTCATCTCCCTCTCTCGGAGCCGGTCGGCCGAGCGGACAGCACGCTGGACTTGTGATCCTGTGGTCCTGGGTTCGATCCCAGGCGCCGGCAAGAAACAATGGGCAGAGTTTCTTTCACCCTATGCCCCTGTTACCTAGCAGTAAATAGCTACCTGGGTGTTAGTCAGCTGTCACGGGCTGCTTCCTGGGGGCGGAGGCCTGGTCGAGGACCGGGCCGCGGGGACACTAAAGCCCCGAAATCATCTCAAGATAACCTCAAGATAACCTCTCTCCCTCTCTCCCTCCTTCTCTATCTCTAATATAATCAGAATTATATAAAATTATATTTTTATTTGCGCCAAGAACAGTACAGTAATTATTTAAAGAGATTTGAGTGAGCTGATAGTTCCAGCAGACACCTGCTGGATGGTGTTCCAGCAGACACCTGCTAGATGGTGTTCCAGCAGACACCTGCTGGATGGTGTTCCAGCAGACACCTGCTGGATGATGTTCCGGCAGACACCTGCTGGATGGTGTTCCGGCAGACACCTGCTGGATGGTGTTCCGGCAGACACCTGCTGGATGGTGTTCCAGCAGACACCTGCTGGATGGTGTTCCAGCAGACACCTGCTGGATGGTGTTCCAGCAAACACCTGCTGGATGGTGTTCCAGCAGACACCTGCTGGATGGTGTTCCAGCAGACACCTGCTGGATGGTGTTCCGGCAGACACCTGCTGGATGGTATTCCAGCAGACACTAGGACAGAATAATACAAAAATAATTAAATATTGTATTAAATATATATATTTTCAAAGAACCCTTCGAAATGTGATTTTGGTTTCCTTGATATATATATATATATATATATATATATATATATATATATATATATATATATATATATATTCATCCTTCCCTGTCAGTGGGCCCCTTCCCTCTCTCAGTGGCCCCCTTCCCTCTCTCAGTGGCCCCCTTCCCTCTCTCAGTAGCCCCTTCCCTCTCTCAGTAGCCCCCTTCCCTCTCTCAGTAGCCCCTTCCCTCTCTCAGTAGCCCCCTTCCCTCTCTCAGTAGCCCCCTTCCCTCTCTCAGTAGCCTCCTCCCCTCTCTCAGTAGCCCCCTTCCCTCTCTCAGTGGCCTCCATCTCCCCTCCTCGGCTCCTCCTACAACAGGCGTCACAACTCACAACTCACAACTAAGGAATACCTGAATCACCACGAATTTTGCCCTCATTTTGTTATCAACTTTATGCCAATCAATATGCCTAATTTCGTAATCACCAAGTAATTAGACGATTAATTAAATCAGCGCCTCTTAATTGGCCTATATGCATAACGTATCTAACAGAAAATTAATAATTAGCGTTTAGGGTTCTCTTTCATCCAGCATTTGAGATTTCAAAGCTTTGTGTCGAAAAACAGCAGCTTGAGGGAGGCGGAATTACTATAGTAATAATTATTATATATGATTACAGTATGAGAGAGAGAGAGAGAGAGAGAGAGAGAGAGAGAGAGAGAGAGAGAGAGAGAGAGAGAGAGAGAGAGAGAGAGAGAGAGAGAGAGAGAGAGAGAGAGAGAGAGAGAGAGAGACCAAACCTGGTGTTTACGGGTCTAGCATGGAGTCCATACCTTGTCAAGCATAATACAAAGTTGGAGAAGGTTCAAAGGTGTGCCATCAGACTAGTTCCAAAACTACTCCAAAACTATGAGGTATGAGTTACGAGAAAGAATGTGTGAATTGAAGCTCACGTCACTGGAAGACAAAAAGAATGGAGACATGATCACCAAATACAAAATTATCAAGTGAATTTGATAAGGGTAGATAAAGGCAACCTATCTAACCGGTGGTAATCGCACAATGGAACACAGGTGTTAACCCAAATGAGCCAAAGAGACATTAGAAAAAATTCTTTCAATGTCATTGTTAATAAATGGAAAGCACTAGGCAGTGATGTACTGGAGGCAGACTCCTTACATAGTTTAAAACGTAAATAGGATAGAGCTCGATGGTAGATTGACTGTTGAGAGGCGGGACCAAAGAGCCAAAGGTCAACCCCCGCAAGCACAACTAGGAGAATACAACTACGGGAGTACACACACACACACACAGCTATGAGGCCTGGTAGCTGAGTGGATAGCGCTTGAGACTCGTAATCCTAGGGCCCGGGGATCGATCCCCGGCGAATGGCGGAAACAAAAGGGCAGAGTTTCTTTCTTTTCTTTCACGTTTCTTGGGTGTAGTCACTTAGTTGTATTCACCTAGTTGTGCTTACGGGAGTTGAGCTTTGCTCTTTCGGCCCGCCTCTCAACTGTCAGTCAGCTGTTTACTAACTACTAATTATTTACACACACACACACACACACACACACACACACACACACACACACACACACACACACACACACACACACACCCACCCACACCCACACCCACACCCACACCCACCCACACACACACACTTCAAACCCACAATTCACATACCTGTCTTCTGGGCTCATTTTGCGAAGAAAATGTTAAATTCACAACAGTTTTCCTCCTTTTTCCAGGAGGAAGCCAAAATTTGCATACTTGCGAGCCACAAAGGGACGCTTCTGATTTGTCAAGGGCCAGTACTGCTCTTTATACCCAGGTGGACAGGTGAGGACAGACACTGTCCTCGCTGGGGTCAGGCACAGAGGAGAGCAGCAGAGGGGGGAGAGACGGGTAGAGGGAAGAGAGAGACGGGTGGACGACAGAGGCGAGTGGAGGAGGGAGAAGAGAGACGGGTAGAGGAAGGAAAGAAGACAGGTGGAGAAGAGAGAGAGACAGGTGGAGGAGAAGAGAGAGACAGGTGAAAGAGAGAAGACAGTGCCGTCAGCGTCAATTTGTTAACTTGAGACAGTGTTAAATATGTTCAAGTATTACAATGTACACATATAGGCCTCTTTTATTGAGCCTAACAACAGAGCTCAGCGCTCAGAGCTCAGCGTGGCAACAGAAGTCCTCAGAGCTCAGCGTGGCAACAGAAGTCCTCAGAGCTCAGCGTAGGCAACAGAAGTCCTCAGAGCTCAGCGTAGCAACAGAAGCCTCGACTGTTGAATGAGATAACGGAGACGAGGGTGACGATGGCTGAGGTTCAAGCCTGACTGGGTTACAATAATGGCTTGGGCTTAGCATCTGCAGCGCCTGGCTGGCTGGTATCAAGTCCGCTTGAGCCAAGTGTGTCGTTGGGTGGATCTGTTCGAACCTCGCTTCATCACACCGCCTGCCCCCCTCACAGCACACTGCTCATGCTACTTAGGTTAATTAACTCGTTATTTCCTAAGCAGCTATGTTGTAAATTATGTGTTGTGAGTTGTACGAGGTCTCAAAATTCTGTAGTGTAGTGTGCGTGCGTGTGTGTGTGTGCGTGCGTGTGTGTGTGTGTGTGTGTGTGTGTGTGTGTGTGTGTGTGTGTGTGTGTGTGTGTGTGTGTGTGTGTGTGTGTGTGTGTGTTCCTCACCTAGTTGTGCTTGCAGGGGTTGAGCTCTGGCTTTTTGGTCCCGCCTCTCAACCGTCAATCAACAGGTGTACAGGTTCCTGAGCCTATTGGGCTCTATCATATCTACACTTGAAACTCTGTGGTGTGTGTGTGTGTGTGTGTGTGTGTGTGTGTGTGTGTGTGTGTGTGTGTGTGTGTGTGTGTGTGTGTGTTAAATGAATATATAACTTTTCTTCTTGTTAAAACTTGTCAAGATTCCTTCCCAAATAATTTTCCATTCTCTTGGTCACTCCTCACATTCCTTACTATTTATTTATTTTCCAACTTCCGTCTCTTTTTCCCCCATCCCTTTGCTTTCTCCATTCCGCAGTCTCTGCCCTTTCATTTTCCTTCGTCCTCAATTTCTCTCTCTCTCCCTCTTTTGTCAATCCACTCAGAGGAAACGACTGAAGGACTGCCTCCAGGCGGCGCTGAGAGATCTGGCCATCAACACCAACTCTTGGGAGTCGCTGTCTCAGGAGCATCCAACTTGGAGAAGCAGTCACCACAGGGGCCCGAGCGCAACGTTGATAGGTTAAGTAATATTTGTAAATAAGAAGCAATAAGATGCTCATCTTAACATACTAAGAAGGTTAGGTGAGGTCGGTGTTTTCTATGAAGCTTTTCAAGGTAAATTAAAATATTCACAATCAATTAGTATGTCACATATGCACTTATTGAATAAACCAATATTGACTGTACGCAAGTGCGAGAACGAGTTCCGAGCGGCACCCACACCCACCCACCTTCCTCCTCAAATATTGAAGTCATCTGGTCGACTTCGGCTCCGAAGGAGGAACATCCACTAGACACCTGAGCATCAAGTTAAGGCGTTGAAAATGCTGCAGGTACATCTTCTCAATAAGGCTGAGAGACAAGAGCAGCATGATAAAGATGAGAGAGAAGAGCAGCATGATAAAGATGAGAGAGAAGAGGAGCATGATAAGGATGAGAGATAATACCAGGGGCTCACTACTCTAGCGGCCAGCACGTTAGTATTGTTCACTGTGAATTATGTCCTACTGTAGAGGAACGGCCGAGGCGGGCGTGTCACCTCCCGGCCGAGGGGGGCGTGTCACCTCCCGGCCGAGGGGGGCGTGTCACCTCCCGGCCGAGGGGGGCGTGTCACCTCCTGGCCGAGGGGGGCGTGTCACCTCCCGGCTGAGACGGGCGTGTCACCTCCCGGCCGAGGGGGGCGTGTCACCTCCCGGCCGAGGGGGGCGTGTCACCTCCCGGCCGAGGGGGGCGTGTCACCTCCCGGCCGAGGGGGGCGGGTCACCTCCCGGCCGAGGGGGGCGTGTCACCTCCCGGCCGAGGGGGGCGTGTCACCTCCCGGCCGAGGCGGGCGTGTCACCTCCCGGCCGAGGCGGGCGTGTCACCTCCCGGCCGAGGCGGGCGTGTCACCTCCCGGCCGAGGCGGGCGTGTCACCTCCCGGCCGAGGGGGGCGTGTCACCTCCCGGCCGAGGGGGGCGTGTCACCTCCCGGCCGAGGGGGGCGGGTCACCTCCCGGCCGAGGCGGGCGTGTCACCTCCCGGCCGAGGCGGGGACAAGAGAGCACGAACAAGACAATAACATACAGTTCAAGGTGACACAGGAAGACCTCAAGTATTAACACCCGGACACATTTACCTGGAAAGAGAAAATGATATAAGATTAATTCTGTGTAAACGCATGCTGGAGAAAAGGGGGAGAGGGGGAGATGTTGGGGGGGGGGAGAGGGGGAGATGCTGGGGGGGGGAGAGGGGGGGATGCTGGGAGGGGGAGAGAGGGGGGGGGGGGAATGCTGGAAAGTGTAGTAGAATTATGGAAAGATAAATAATATGAAGGAACAGGTAAGGGACAAGAGAAGCATGAGAAAGGAGACACAAGAGGAGCATGAGAGGTGAGACACAAGAGGGGGAGGGGGCAGTTAGAGATGGGTGGGGTGGGGGTATCAGCAGGGGGGGAGGGGGAAGGGGAGGGGAGGCGGGATATCACATATACATTATGCAATAAAAGCATGATAATGGGGCTATAAAGCCAATCCCGGGGTTGTTACAGAACCATTGGGCTCTCAGCCTCCGCGCTAAACCCGCACCTCTACTTAGTTTTACTGCGCCATCTCTATCACCCCCATACGCGCTCTCGCTCGCGCTCTCGCGGTAGTTCTCTCTTGCGTTCGCTCTCTCTCTCTCTTTATCTCGCTCTCTTTCTCGCTCCAGGACGTGGACCAGGTGGAGGTGGACCAGGTGGACCCAACACACGCACACACGAACACACGCACCCAACACGCACACAAGGGCGTACGCATGCATGTACGAGTTTGTTTTCATGCGGGGAAAAGTATCTGAAGTGCCAGACACCTACGCATCTGAAGATGAAACTTGACAACGCACGACCTATTAATGGTCCAAGACGGACCGAAACGTCGCCTCTAATTATATTTTTAGGGTCATGGACCGAGTGTACCTTTCAGCCTCGTTATTGTGACTTACTGTGTCCTTTGAGAGATCAAAATAAACATCACATGTTCTACTGTTTTCTGCTGTTATACGTTTGGGTAACTGGGCAGTAGTGTGGAAGACACCAGCCTTTAATGTACTGTGATGTACATACCCTCCAAGACTCCAAACATACCCTCCAAGACTCCAAACATACCCTCCAAGACTCCAAACATACCCTCCAAGACTCCAAACATACCCTCCAAGATGCCAAACATACCCTCCAAGACTCCACAAACATACCCTCCAAGACGCCACAAACATATCCTCCAAGACTCTAAACATACGCTTCAAGACTCCAAACATACCCTCCAAGACTCCAAACATACCCTCCAAGACTCCAAACATACCCTCCAAGACGCCAAACATACCCTCCAAGATTCCAAACATACCCTCCAAGACTCCAAACATACCCTCCAAGACTCCAAACATACTCTCCAAGACTCCAAACATACCCTCCAAGACGCCAAACATACCCTCCAAGACTCCAAACATACCCTCCAAGACTCCAAACATACCCTCCAAGACTCCAAACATACCCTCCAAGACTCCAAACATACCCTCCAAGACGCCAAACATACCCTCCAAGACTCCAAACATACCCTCCAAGACTCCAAACATACCCTCCAAGACTCCAAACATACCCTCCAAGACGCCAAACATACCCTCCAAGACTCCAAACATACCCTCCAAGACTCCAAACATACCCTCCAAGACTCCAAACATACTCTCCAAGACTCCAAACATACCCTCCAAGACGCCAAACATACCCTCCAAGACTCCAAACATACCCTCCAAGACTCCAAACATACCCTCCAAGACTCCAAACATACCCTCCAAGACTACAAACATACCCTCCAAGACTCCAAACATACCCTCCAAGACTCCAAACATACCCTTCAAGACTCCAAACATACCCTCCAAGACTCCAAACATACCCTCCAAGACTCCAAACATACCCTCCAAGACTACAAACATACCCTCCAAGACTCCAAACATACCCTCCAAGACTCCAAACATACCCTTCAAGACTCCAAACATAACCTCCAAGACTCCAAACATACCCTCCAAGACTCCTAACATACCCTCCAAGACTCCACAAACATACCCTCCAAGACTCCAAACATACCCTCCAAGACTCCAAACATACCCTCCAAGACTCCAAACATACCCTCCAAGACTCCTAATATACCCTCCAAGACTCCTAATATACCCTCCAAGACTCCAAACATACCCTCCAAGACTCCAAACATACCCTCCAAGACTCCAAACATACCCTCCAAGACTCTAGAAACATACCCTCCAAGACTCCACAAACATACCCTCCAAGACTCCACAAACATACCCTCCAAGACTCCACAAACATACCCTACAAGACTCCAAACATACCCTACAAGACTCCAAACATACCCTCCAAGAGTCCAAACATACCCTCCAAGACTCCACAAACATACCCTCCAAGACTCCATAAACATACCCTCCAAGACGCCAAACATACCCTCCAAGACTCCAAACATACCCTCCAAGACTCCAAACATACCCTCCAAGACTCCACAAACATACCCTCCAAGACTCCAAACATACCCTCCAAGACTCCACACACACATACCCTCCAAGACGCCAAACATACCCTCCAAGACTCCATAAACATACCCTCCAAGACGCCAAACATACCCTCCAAGACTCCAAACATACCCTACAAGACTCCAAACATACCCTCCAAGACTCCAAACATACCCTCCAAGACTCCAAACATACCCTCCAAGCCTCCAAACATACCCTCCAAGACTCCACAAACATACCCTCCAAGACGCCACAAACATACCCTTCAAGATTCCACAAACATACCCTCCAAGACTCCACAATCATAGCCTCCAAGACGCCACAAACATACCCTCCAAGACTCCACAAACATACCCTTCAAGACTCCACAATCGTACCCTCCAAGACGCCACAAACATACCCTCCAAGACTCCACAAACAAACCCTCCATGATGCCACAAACATACCCTCCAAGACTCCACAAACATACCCTCCATGATGCCACAAACATACCCTCCAAGACTCCAAACATACCCTCCAAGACGCCACAAACATACCCTCCAAGACGCCACAAACATACCCTCCAAGACTCTACAAACATACCCTCCAAGACTCCACAAACATATCCTCCAAGATGCCACAAACATACCCTCCAAGACTCCACAAACATACCCTCCAAGACTCCACAAACACACCCTCCAAGAATCCACAAACATACCTCCAAGACGCCACAAACATACCCTTCAAGACTCCACAAACACACCCTCCAAGACGCCACAAACATACCCTCCATGACTCCTCAAACACACCCTCCAAGACTCCACAAACATACCCACCAAGACTCCACAAACAGGCCCAACCCCTCGTCACTGTCTCGAGTGGGTTTCGAACCCCCCAACACGCTCAACAAGCACACGAGAGAGAGAGAGAGAGATCATCACTACCCAGCCAGTCGACGCTCTTCACACAGATAAATAATATATATGTACGTCTCTAGGCAACGTAATGGCCTTCCCAAAAGCAGAGCTATTATGTTAATAAGAACCTAATAAATGAGCCATTTCTTATAACAGGGAAATGGTAGAATGGGTGTTGGGTTGGGGAAGAATGGGGAGGTGGGTGTGTGATGGTGGTGGGGGGGGGGGGTGAGAGTGGTGCAAGGGAGGGGGGGGGGGAGTTGATGTATGTCATGAATGTGCGAGTGAGTGATGGTGGTGGTAGTGAGAGGGGGTTGGAGTTTTATGGTGATAGTTGTGGAAAAGGGGGGTATGGAATTTGATGGCTTGGATGGTGGTGGTGCTGGTAGTGAGTTTGTTTATGAGTCGATGGTAGTGGTTGAGGTGGGTTAGAAGGGTTTTGAAAGTGGGTGGTAGTAGTGGTAGAGAGGGGGAGAAAGTTGGAAAGGAAGATCGGAAGAGAGAAGGGGGGATAGTGAAAGAGATACGGGAGGGAGGGAGAGAGAGAGAGAGAGAGAGAGAGAGAGAGAGAGAGAGAGAGAGAGAGAGAGAGAGAGAGAGAGAGAGAGAGAGAGAGAGAGAGAGAGAGAGAGATATTTGGGGGTTGACATCACGCCAGACCTGTCTCCTGCAGCACATATCAAGCGGATAACATCAGCAGCATATGCCAGGCTGGCCAACATAAGAACGGCATTCAGAAACTTGGGCAAGGAATCATTCAGAACTTTGTATACCACATATGTCAGGCCAATCCTGGAGTATGCAGCCCCAGCATGGAGTCCATATCTAGTCAAGCATAAGACTAAACTGGAAAAGGTTCAAAGGTTTGCCACCAGACTAGTACCCGAACTGAGGGGTATGAGCTACGAGGATTGACTACGGGAATTAAACCTCATGTCGCTAGAAGACAGAAGAGTTAGGGGGGACATGATCACCACATTCAAGATTCTCAAGAGAATTGATAGGGTAGATAAAGACAGGCTATTTAACACAAGGGGCACACGCACAAGGGGACACAGGTGGAAACTGAGTGCCCAAATGAGCCACAGAAATATTAGAAAGAACTTTTTTAGTATCAGAGTGGTTGACAAATGGAATGCAGCCTGATGGTGTAGCCTGATGGTGTAGCCTGTTGGTGTAGCCTGTTGGTGTAGCCTGTTGGTGTAGCCTGTTGGTGTAGCCTGTTGGTGTAGCCTGTTGTTGTAGCCTGTTGGTGTAGCCTGTTGGTGTAGCCTGTTGGTGTAGCCTGATGGTGTAGCCTGATGGTGTAGCCTGTTGGTGTAGCCTGTTGGTGTAGCCTGTTGTTGTAGCCTGTTGGTGTAGCCTGTTGTTGTAGCCTGTTGGTGTAGCCTGTTGGTGTAGCCTGTTGGTGTAGCCTGTTGTTGTAGCCTGTTGGTGTAGCCTGTTGGTGTAGCCTGTTGGTGTAGCCTGTTGTTGTAGCCTGTTGGTGTAGCCTGTTGTTGTAGCCTGTTGGTGTAGCCTGTTGTTGTAGCCTGTTGGTGTAGCCTGTTGTTGTAGCCTGTTGTTGTAGCCTGTTGTTGTATCCTGTTGTTGTAGCCTGTTGGTGTAGCCTGTTGTTGTAGCCTGTTGTTGTAGCCTGTTGTTGTAGCCTGTTGTTGTAGCCTGTTGTTGTAGCCTGTTGTTGTAGCCTGTTGTTGTAGCCTGTTGGTGTAGCCTGTTGGTGTAGCCTGTTGGTGTAGCCTGTTGGTGTAGCCTGTTGTTGTATCCTGTTGTTGTAGCCTGATGGTGTAGCCTGATGGTGTAGCCTGTTGTTGTAGCCTGTTGTTGTAGCCTGTTGTTGTAGCCTGTTGGTGTAGCCTGTTGTTGTAGCCTGTTGTTGTAGCCTGTTGTTGTAGCCTGTTGTTGTAGCCTGTTGGTGTAGCCTGTTGGTGTAGCCTGTTGTTGTAGCCTGTTGTTGTAGCCTGTTGTTGTAGCCTGTTGTTGTAGCCTGTTGTTGTAGCCTGTTGTTGTAGCCTGTTGGTGTAGCCTGTTGTTGTAGCCTGTTGTTGTAGCCTGTTGTTGTAGCCTGATGGTGTAGCCTGTTGTTGTAGCCTGTTGTTGTAGCCTGTTGTTGTAGCCTGTTGTTGTAGCCTGATGGTGTAGCCTGATGGTGTAGCCTGATGGTGTAGCCTGATGGTGTAGTAATCCTGCTAGCCAAGTACAGTACTTAAGAACCTAGACTTCTGATGCACCAATATTGCCTCATGCCTGTCGAAAGACTCACTATAGTGCAATGAATTCCATTATAAAATCCTGTGAACTATAACATGTTTGCTCCTATGTAATTACTTTGCAATAAGTGCTAATATCCCTAAAGCCTCTGGAAATATAAATAGTAATTATACAAATTTAAACAGTTATTGTAATAAAAAAAATCTGTCAATGCCATTCTGTATGACAAAACTTGTAGTAATTTGACTATTGAGGAAAAAAATTGGATATCTCCATAAAAAATGGCCAAAGGGTCGCAAGCGAACAACTGTAAAGCCATTTGGTCGTTAAATGAGACTGTTGAGTCAATCGTGAAGACTTGCCGCCCCGCTACTCTCTATTGCAGCCAATTGCCTCTTTAATGGCCATATTTTGCATGGTTATATAATTATATTAAAATTGCTCTACTTATATAAGAAAAGGAAGAAACACACGCGCACACACACACGCACGCGCACAAACACACGCACGCGCGCGCACACACACGCGTGCACACGCTCATACATACACACACACACACACACACACACACACGGCGCGCACACACACACACACACACACACGGCGCGCACACACACACACACACACACACACACACACACACACACACACACACACACACACACACACACACGGCGCGCACACACACACACACACGGCGCGCACACACACACACACACACACACGGCGCGCACACGCACACACACACACACACACACACCCACACACACACACACACACACACACACACACACACACACACACACAGAAGAGTAAAGGGAGACATGATTATTAGAGGAATGTAGATATGATAGAGCCCAGTAGGTTCAGTAATCTGTACCCCAGTTGATTGACAGTTGAGAGGCGGGACCAAAGAGCCAGAGCTCAACCACCGCAAGCACAACTAGGTGAGTACATCCTTTCACGGAGTTCAAGAGAGAAGTTGATAAACACCTCCAAATGATACCTGATCAACCGGGCTGTGATTTACACGTCAGACTGCGAGCAGCTGCCACCAACAGCCTGGTAAACCAGACTACCAACACATGACAACCCTGCCAAAGCCCAACACCTGACAACACCCACTCCAAAGCGATACATATACACCAGATACAAGAAACAGCTTTCAAGCAATAATGTAAAATGTATCGTGGCTGGTATACAGTTATATAACTGGTCAGCAAGTGCCAGGAGAGGCGAAGACAGACTAAGATAAGGTCCAGTTGAAGACAAGTTTATGTCCGCACTGACCTTGGTCCTGGGAGAGAGAGAGAGAGAGAGAGAGAGAGAGAGAGAGAGAGAGAGAGAGAGAGAGAGAGAGAGAGAGAGAGAGAGAGAGAGAGAGAGATAGAGACAGAGACAGAGACAGAGACAGACAGAGACAGAGACAGAGACAAAGACAGAGACAGAGACAGAGACAGAGACAGAGATAGAGACAGACTCCAGGTAGGCAGTGTCATATGCCTTCTTCAAGAAACTAGAATACATATAATATTTTAATGACGAAAGAACAAGAACAATAAACGTAGAGTTTCTAAGCAATAACACACAATTGTAAAGGTACGGTACGACTGGAGACAAGGTCAAAGACCTGTCCCAGCCAGCGAGACACAGATTGTAACATCACAATTGTGATTAAGCCACAATAACGTGGCTGAGAATTAACAGTGTAACCCCCACCCCCCCAGGGAGGCAGTGATGTGGCTGACTCCATACAGCTTCAAATGTAGATATCATACAGCCTAGTAGGCTCAGGAACCTGTACATCAGTTGATTGAGGTGTGTGTGGGTGTATGTGGGTGTGTGTGGGTGTGTGGGTGTGTGTGTGTGTGGGTGTGTGTGTGTGTGGGTGGGTGGGTGTGTGTGTGTGTGTGTGTGTGTGGGTGTGTGGGTTATTTCATCCCTTGCACGAGATGCTGCGTCCAGTCCACCACTTCCAGTCAAAACCATACAGTCTACTCAGCTGATGCAATACGCGGAAAGGAATATTAACTGTGGTATTAACTGTTTAACTGTTCGGTTTTAGTGGAAGGTACAGCCGAGGGCTTTGTTGGTGTTAAAGATTCGCTACCTGGAACAATAGTTCCAAGTAGCACGGGATATGGTGAGCCCAGTAAAAACCTATCTGGCCGGCTTGAAACCTCTGCAGGTCGAGGTGCTGTTTGTAAAAAAAAAAATCCTGGAATTTTATTCGGACTAAACGCGATAAATTTGCAAATGCAAATGGAGACATGTCGAGAATGAAGTCTCATTCTCTAAGCTACAAATAGACAATAACACACTTCTGTTTTCTCTCTCTCCTTCCCGTTCTCCTTCTTCTCTCGCCTCTCACTCTCGCCTCTCACTCTTCCTCCTGGCAGTTTCTCCCCTCCCTCGTGACGTCTCCATCGCCATCACTCCATCTATGCCCCGTCTAGCTGTCTCCACTCTGAGGTGCCAGCAACCTGGAGAGAAATTCCACACATCATGCACCCACAGTCCCTGGTGTGCAACTCCCCTTCCCCTCTCCCCTGTCTCCCCTTCCCCTCTCCCTCGTCTCCCCTTCCCTCTCCCTCCTTCCCTTCCCTCTTCCCCCCTGCCCTTCCGGCACCCATCCTACTCCTCCCTGGCAACAGGTAACACACTGCAACCCGTATTTCATAATTTTGCTGTCCATCCCAGGCTCTTCCTGTGCGGGGTCAGGGCACCCCAGCCGGAAGGCAGTCGGGGCTGCCCTCCGACTGCCTTCCATGTGGCTGAGGGAGAAGCACTCATACAGAGGTTCTCTGCTGCCATTTGGCACGATGCAGCGAGACAGCCGCGTCATTGACAGAGGGAAGGATATGGGCATTATGAGACGAGGTTTTGGGGGAATAATGGGGGCGGGATTATGAGGGAGTATGGGTATTATGAGTGGGTAGTATGGGGGATTATGAGACGGGATATTGGGGTACTGAGGGGTGTTATAGGGGAGGTAGAGTAGCCTAGGGAGGGAGCTAGGGAGTGGATAGGACGTTGTGTGTGGCTGAGGGTTGGGATGACAGATGGAAGGCTGAGAGAGAGACATCAAGAGTTCTTCAGAGTATATAGAACTAATGCAGGCGATGAGTCACAATAACGTCGCTGAAGTATGTTGACCAGACCACACACTAGAAGTTGAAGGGACGACGACGTTTCGGTCCGTCCTGGACCATTCTCAAGTCGATTCTCACAATCGACTTGAGAATGGTCCAGGACGGACCGAAACGTCGTCGTCCCTTCAACTTCTAGTGTGTGGTCTGGTCAATATATAGAACAAAAAAGCCAGTAAGGGTTTAGGGTCTACATCCGGAGACTGCCAGCAACACGTACTAGCACCAGCCACAAAGGTACGTCTACCGACCCTATCGGGACACCTGGCTATGATACGACACCGTTGTTCTCACTCCACACGCTGCACTACCAAGGGATTGAACTGCCGGCAGCGAAACAAATAGGTTCTTTCGTGTCGTGTTAAAGGAAATATGATTTTTCTGCGAAAGAGGAACAATGAACGTAAGGTTACTACCACTACAACAACCCCTTCCATCCTACGGGCTCACCATAGCCCGTGATACTTGGAACTTTTTGTTCCAAGTAGCTTGGAAATACTTGCTGGGAGTATTTACTCAGTTAGGTAAGGTTAATTATTTTTGTGTTTGATGATTTGGAAAGTCGTAGGTGATCTGTGCCTCAATAGTCTTCACTGTTGGCTCACAGCTTAATGGTCCCGAGTCCGATTCCTGGGCAGGACGAGGTGTTGGGAGTAGGTTTTGTTATACGTAATGACTATTCTCCCTAGCAGTAAATAGGTACCTGGGAGTTTGGTAAGTGTTGAAGGCTTCATCCCGCATTGCCCTAGAGCAGGGGTGGAAACCTATGGCAAGCGTGCCGAGCGTGGTATGCGAAGAAATTTTGCTAGTACTGGCTATTTAATAACATATAAGCCTTTGAAATCAATTTTTTTTAAAAGGTGATGTCGACAATTGCCCTCTGAAATATTTCCCACACCAAAAAAAGACATGACAGTCTTGAAAATCACGAGAGCAAAACTCAAGAGTCTTCAAATGTAGTTTTCAAGCATCAATGATTCAACTGCTAAGAAATTTTCTTTAAGATTTACTAAATTCACGTAATTTGAATAAACTGATTTTGAAAATATTACATGAAATTAATTTAAATAAATTCTGAGATGCAATTCCTTTATTTGTAAATTTGTTCAATTTGAAGGCAAATATTTGTCAACTTAGGATGAGCAGGGAACTATCAGGGGAAAAGTGAGAAGCCATTACGACTATATAGTACTTGGAAGGGGTCAGGATAAGGATTTAGGATGGGACTCATTACGACTATACAGCACTTGGAAGGGGTCAGGATAAGGATTTAGGATGGGACTCATTACGACTATACAGCACTTGGAAGGGGTCAGGATAAGGATTTAGGATGGGACTCATTACGACTATACAGCACTTGGAAGGGGTAAGGATAAGGATTTGGGATGAGACTTAAGAGTGTATGTCTCTCAGTAAGAGAGAGAGTAAGAGAGTAAGGAATAAGAGAGTAATTCAGTATTTTTTCAACCTAAGAGCTGAAAAAACACCTGAAAGAGATCGGTTAGTTATCAGATTAACGCCGAAAATGAGATTATGAAATTCCCAAATTTTGAAACTCTGGAATTCCATTATGAATCTTTTGACGGCATGAAAAAATCTGGAAATGGCACTATTAACAGTATTTTCATTGACATATTCATGCGAGTCATTGTTTCCAGCGATGAAGGTTGTCAAGTCTAATTATGAGGCGAAGACTTATTTATGAGTCTCGTGCTGCACCTCAGCTCGCTAAACAAAACAAAAAATACAAGTGTGTCATTATTGGCGCAGCAGCCAAAGTCTTAGTTAAATAAACTCATTTTCCATTATTTTTTTGTTTTATAATATGAACCGAAGCTTCTAATTTCACGTTCACATATCTTGTTTAAAAGGTAAAATAGCATTTACAAGTTATGTTATTTTTCCAACTGACTTGTTAACAATGTTGTTAATTTTTACACAAGTTCTCCAATAAGGTTTCATTTATTTCAATCTCTCTGGTACACTTTTAACAGTAAAACAATAAATATAAAAGTAAATAAGTAACAGGACTCATTTTCCTTTAAAAAGCTCATTATTATTATTATTACTTTATTAATTAATTTCATAGGAATTACTAGTTATTAATAACACATAATTCCTAAAGTTATTTCATTTAAAATAACGCAGAAGAGATATGGTTACCTGAACTATCTTCCTTAAGAACGCTTTCAAGCCTTCTGTTATTACTCCATAAAAATGTTAAAATACAAATATGATAATAATATCAATAAATTACAACATGCGACTTCAAATTCCCTCAGGCGCGCCAGATCATTATATAGAGTACTGTCGCCAATACTGTCATACATAATGTTGATGTCATGATGTCATGATGTTGATGTCATCATGTCATGATGTCATCATGTCATCATGTCATGATGTCATGATGTTGATGTCATCATGTCATGATGTTGATGTCATCATGTCATGATGTCATCATGTCATCATGTCATGATGTCATGATGTTGATGTCATCATGTCATGATGTTGATGTCATCATGTCATGATGTCATGATGTTGATGTCATCATGTCATGATGTCATGATGTTGATGACATCATGTCATGATGTTGATGTCATCATGTCATGATGTCATGATGTTGATGTCATCATGTCATGATGTCATGATGTTGATGTCATCATGTCATGATGTTGATGTCATGATGTTGATGTCATCATGTCATGATGTTGATGTCATCATGTCATGATGTCATGATGTTGATGTCATCATGTCATGATGTCATGATGTTGATGACATCATGTCATGATGTTGATGTCATCATGTCATGATGTCATGATGTTGATGTCATCATGTCATGATGTCATGATGTTGATGTCATCATGTCATGATGTCATGATGTTGATGTCATCATGTCATGATGTCATGATGTTGATGTCATCATGTCATGATGTCATGATGTCATGATGTTGCCCACGCTGTCATATAGGGGGAAGGGGGGCGGCTGTCCCTGTATTATGGGAACCTTGACAAGTCTTTCAGCCTTCGTAGCCCTTGGTAATACTGAAGCCTTATTGCATCTACCTACCGTACATCTACGTGCCGTACATCTACGTGCCGTACATCTACGAGCCGTACATCTACGTGCCGTACATCTACGAGCCGTACATCTACGTGCCGTACATCTACGAGCCGTACATCTACGAGCCGTACATCTACGTGCCGTACATCTACGAGCCGTACATCTACGTGCCGTACATCTACGAGCCGTACATCTACGTGCCGTACATCTACGAGCCGTACATCTACGAGCCGTACATCTACGTGCCGTACATCTACGAGCCGTACATCTACGTGCCGTACATCTACGAGCCGTACATCTACGAGCCGTACATCTACGTGCCGTACATCTACGAGCCGTACATCTACGTGCCGTACATCTACGTGCCGTACATCTACGAGCCGTACATCTACGAGCCGTACATCTACGTGCCGTACATCTACGAGCCGTACATCTACGTGCCGTACATCTACGTGCCGTACATCTACGAGCCGTACATCTACGAGCCGTACATCTACGAGCCGTACATCTACGAGCCGTACATCTACGTGCCGTACATCTACGAGCCGTACATCTACGAGCCGTACATCTACGTGCCGTACATCTACGAGCCGTACATCTACGTGCCGTACATCTACGTGCCGTACATCTACGAGCCGTACATCTACGAGCCGTACATCTACGAGCCGTACATCTACGAGCCGTACATCTACGAGCCGTACATCTACGAGCCGTACATCTACGAGCCGTACATCTACGAGCCGTACATCTACGAGCCGTACATCTACGAGCCGTACATCTACGAGCCGTACATCTACGTGCCGTACATCTACGAGCCGTACATCTACGAGCCGTACATCTACGAGCCGTACATCTACGAGCCGTACATCTACGAGCCGTACATCTACGAGCCGTACATCTACGAGCCGTACATCTACGAGCCGTACATCTACGAGCCGTACATCTACGAGCCGTACATCTACGAGCCGTACATCTACGAGCCGTACATCTACGAGCCGTACATCTACTTGCCGTACATCTACCTGCCGTACTGAAGTCATACAGTTATATCTGGAGGCTTCATATCTGAAAATATCATCTTGACTGAGTATTCCATGTTTATTTTCAATTTACTGAGATTCTCAGTATTGGTCACCTAAGTCAACACGTTTTGTTTATTTCATTTTGAGAGAGAGAGTTGTGGGAGAGGGGAGCTGCGAGTTATAGACGGGGAGGGGTGATGCTATAGACGGGAAGAATAAAGGACAGAAAAGGAAGGAGAAACGGACGGAAGGAGGGCGAGACAGAGAGCGAGAGGGGGAGGGGGAGACCTACAAGGCGAGATAAGTGGTAGGAAGCTACTAAACAAAAAATCCTTTGTTGATGTTGGATAGTTATGATAACGGTTGGAGAGGGTCCTCCTTGGTCGTGATCGTTAGCCCCCGGAGTAGGTAGAGGGGGACGCGGGAACCCTTTCTCTTCTCCGCTCCACCTTCTCATCCCTTCTCTTCCTTTCTGGCCACTCCCTTCCCAACTCTCCGTCGCCTAATATCCCGCTATCACCTCTACCCGCTCAATTCTCTCTATTTCCAGACCCTCTCTAACCCTACGACCCTCTTTCCAGATCCTCTCTAACCTACGACCCTCTTTCCAGACCCTCTCTAACCCTAAGACCCTCTCTAATCCTACGACCCTCTTTCCAGACCCTTTCTAATCCTACGACCCTCTTTCCAGACCCTTTCTAGCCCTACGACCCTCTTTCCAGACCCTTCTCTACCCCTACGACCCTCTTTCCAGACCCTGTCTTAACCCTACGACCCTCTTTCCAGACCCTCTCTTAACCCTACGACCCTCTTTCCAGACCCTTCTCTACCCCTACGACCCTCTTTCCAGACCCTGTCTTAACCCTACGACCCTCTTTCCAGACCCTCTCTTAACCCTACGACCCTCTTTCCAGACCCTTTCTAGCCCTACGACCCTCTTTCCAGACCCTTTCTAGCCCTACGACCCTCTTTCCAGACCCTCTCTACCCTATCATTACCCCCTTCATCCACCCCATCACTCCCCCTCATCTCGATATGCTGTCGCTTCTCCGGCTGAAAATGCAGAAATTTGAAGCTAAAAGATATTTCTATTAAATTAATTCCACGGGAAAAGGTGCAGAAACCCGGCGGCGGGCCATTGGCTACAAGTGCCAATGGCTTCACCGTTAGCGATTGTGTCGTTTCGTTCCTCGCCTCGTGCCGACGGCGGCGGCGACGGAGGACACCAGCAGGCGAAGAGACCAGCCAAAAACAGAAATAATCAAGAAATTTCCACTTGGGGTAATGTGCTGGCCGTATCACCGGAGCTGGCGATGGGTCCGTTTGTATCCGAAGCGCTTCGTTAAGGCTCGGCGCGCGCTCGGCAGGCAGCGGCCACCACGATAACGGCTCGTTCACGCCCTTAGCTGCGCGTTCCTACCTGGATCCCCCTTGGAGATATGCTCCAATTCCTAGTTATCCTCCGAACTTCTTTCCTATTTCTCCTCCTCCCTCTCTCTCTCTCCAGTTCGTCTATCCCTCCGTGACACACATACACACACACACACACACACACACACACACACACACACACACACACACACACACACACACACACACACACCACACCTACTCCTTCAGAGTAGTTAATAAATGGAATGCACTAGGAAGTGATGTGGTGGAGGCTGACTCCATACACAGTTTCAAATGTAGATATGATACACATCGCACACTGATACATCACCTACACCAGGAAGACGGTATGAGGAAGTTTGTAGGTGAGCAGACAAAAAAAATATGCTGTTAAAGTCTTGTACAACAGCATAGATGAAATTACCCAAGGGACTGAACTCAAGTAATGGAATCAGTTCGAATCCCGGCCGAGGCAAAAACAAATTGGCAGAGGTACCCATTTGGTACTCGCAGTAAATACCCAGTACCCAGAGGTACTCACAGTACATAGGTACCTGGGAGACAGCTGCTTCCTGGGGATATATATGTGCGTGTTTTTGAGAAATATATGTAGTAGACATAATAATGAAAAAAAATAGATCGGTTAGAAAGGCAGAGACTAAGAGCTAATAGCTCGATTCTGCAGACACAAATAGTAAACACAAATACTAAAATACAGTACTCCACAATGACTCAATCAGGATTATGAAAGAGAGGATTGTTACTGTACTGGAGAAAGAGCTCCTCTGTAGCAGCCAGAGGTGGGTTTCCCTCTCTTCATCGTGAGGGAATAAACAGTGGCAATATTGATTTGGAGAATTACGTACCCCACAACGGTACCAACAGATGGAGACCTAAATTTATGGAAGCGGAAACGACAAACTTCCTAAGCCTAGCTGACCCACAGGAATAAGGTGTAATGTTGAACCAGACTGACTTGACGCGATAGTTACACAGCGAACAGCTCAGACATGAAGAAAATTAACTTTAATCGGCAAATTTAACCCCCTCTTCCCTTGGGAATGAGCGATAACTGTGCAATAGCATTTTATTATCATGTGGAAGTAGGGACGTACTCTTTAGGCAAACAACCAGGAGGTAGAAGGGTGGTATACAGAAGGAAAGTTACGAGTACACAGACCATGTCAGAGGATACCATGGGAAATAGAACTCAGAGGATGTCCCCATAGGAAATGGACGTTTTAAACGAAAAATGCTGAGAGGCATCCTGCAAATCTGTCCATGTCTCCTCCTCCTCTTCCTCCCCTCCAATCATGAGAGAATGACAAACCAACAAGAACAAGAAGAGAATGGCACCAAAACACCAGGAGAGAATACCCCAGAGTGAGAAGGGAAGTAGAAAAGAAATTTGAAAAAGACGTAGCAGATGGCTTGGGGCAAAGGCCCAACCAAAATTGCTTCACAGCCATTTGTCGAGAACAAAGTTAAGGAACAAGTGATAAAACTGAGGATAGGAGCAGACTCATTCACTGAGAACGAGAGAAAAGAATAATCCGAGCTGAGGGGGATGGACCCAACCAAATAAAGCAGCACTGGAGGATTTTGAGAGAACCAGAGGCGAAGTTGGAGACAATCTAGGCGGTGCCTTGGAAACACAAACCGAAACTGTCTCTATTTCCGCTTGTTACAACTTGTAATAAAGTTGTTACATCTTGGCTTAACGTGTTTATGACGTATTAGAACGTTGTTACAACTTGCTATATTGGTTGTTATAACTGGTTAGGAGGTGTTAAAACTTGTTCGAACGTTGTACCAACGTCGTAGTTTCGGTGTGTGTTTGGTGGGATGGGACCAGATATCACCACAGGTACTAAGAGAAGGAGCAAATGTCATGTGCTGACACTATGACATAACAAGTTATTTGAAACAAGAGAACTGCGAGTGAGCTAGAAGACTGCCAATGCAGTCTTATAGAAGACATACAGACAGCCATTAATTACAGGTCAGGGTCCACTTACCTGCAGGTCATGGAAGGACCTTAAGAAAGAAGCTAGTGGAACATCCGAAAACAACAGACTGTATAAGCCATATATTATTATAAAGTATATTACAATTATATAACATAACGTTATATAATTATAATTATATTATAACAATTATAAACCACACCTCCAGCATGGGTTCAAGAAAGACAAATCCTAATACACCTGAATTACCGGGCGACCGAGACCCAGCAAGATAGACAAGAGCAGGCGCACTGCATATTTGTGAACTACCAGAAGGCCTTCGACACAGTACCCCGCAGGAGACTAGTGCGTAGACTGGAGAAACAGACAGGCGAGATCGGCAATGTCTTCCTGTGGAACAAGGAGTACCTTTAAAGAGACAGTGTGACATTAAGATTGAAGACCTCAAAGTGACGGGACGTCTAATCAATGGTGTCTAACAGGGATCAGGTAATCCAATCTGATCCTAAGGATTATATGATTACCTTGGTAATCCGAGGCTAATCCTATTCCTTATCTATGTGAACGACCTTCCGGAGGAAATAGATTCCTTTTTAATGTTCGACGATGATGCAAAAATCTTGAGTATAAACGCGATGCAAAACCTCTAGTAAGTACTTGGTGGCCTGGACAAAACATCTAGTAACTACTTGGTGGCCTGGACAAAACATCTAGTAACTACTTGGTGGCCTGGACAAAACCTCTAGTAACTACTTGGTGGCCTGGACAAAACCTCTAGTAAGTACTTGGTGGCCTGGACAAAACCTCTAGTAACTACTTGGTGGCCTGGACAAAACCTCTAGTAAGTACTTGGTGGCCTGGACAAAACATCTAGTAACTACTTGGTGGCCTGGACAAAACCTCTAGTAACTACTTGGTGGCCTGGACAAAACCTCTAGTAAGTACTTGGTGGCCTGGACAAAACATCTAGTAACTACTTGGTGGCCTGGACAAAACCTCTAGTAAGTACTTGGTGGCCTGGACAAAACCTCTAGTAAGTACTTGGTGGCCTGGACAAAACCTCTAGTAACTACTTGGTGGCCTGGACAAAACCTCTAGTAAGTACTTGGTGGCCTGGACAAAACATCTAGTAACTACTTGGTGGCCTGGACAAAACCTCTAGTAACTACTTGGTGGCCTGGACAAAACCTCTAGTAAGTACTTGGTGGCCTGGACAAAACATCTAGTAACTACTTGGTGGCCTGGACAAAACCTCTAGTAAGTACTTGGTGGCCTGGACAAAACCTCTAGTAAGTACTTGGTGGCCTGGACAAAACCTCTAGTAACTACTTGGTGGCCTGGACAAAACCTCTAGTAAGTACTTGGTGGCCTGGACAAAACCTCTAGTAAGTACTTGGTGGCCTGGACAAAACCTCTAGTAACTACTTGGTGGCCTGGACAAAACCTCTAGTAACTACTTGGTGGCCTGGACAAAACCTCTAGTAACTACTTGGTGGCCTGGACAAAACCTCTAGTAACTACTTGGTGGCCTGGACAAAACATCTAGTAACTACTTGGTGGCCTGGACAAAACCTCTAGTAACTACTTGGTGGCCTGGACAAAACCTCTAGTAACTACTTGGTGGCCTGGACAAAACCTCTAGTAACTACTTGGTGGCCTGGACAAAACATCTAGTAACTACTTGGTGGCCTGGACAAAACCTCTAGTAACTACTTGGTGGCCTGGACAAAATTTACCAAAAGTCCAGGAAATCGTTACTAGAGCACATACAAGTAATACAGCTGGTTAGTGGAAACAAGAGACCGGACAAAAGGACAACATGCAACATCAAATCATCCTGGACTCGGACAGATAAAAAACTTGGTGGTTGATTTTGAACCAAACCTGTCGCCTGAAGCCCATGTCACACGAATGACATTAACTGCCTATAGAAAATTAACTAACAGAAGAACTGCCTTACGAACCTGAAGAAACAACTATTTAGGGCTTGTGGGGAATACAATAAGAACGTGTAAAACTGTCACCGGTGTATGGGACATATATATATATATATACCGATAATACATATACATCACCACAAGGTTTATTTTCCATGTACAACTTTTATCACTTTAACCAGTTTGTCTGAGGTATTTCCATGGTCACCCTCTCCTCAGCCGAACCGGACAGCACGCGGGACTTGTGATCCTGTGGTCCTGGGTTCGATCCCAGGCGCCGGCGAGAAACAATGGGCAGAGTTTCTTTCACCCTATGCCCCTGTTACCTAGCAATAAAATAGGTACCTGGGTGTTAGTCAGCTGTCACGGGCTGCTTCCTGGGGGTGGAGGCCTGGTCGAGGACCGGGCCGCGGGGACACTAAAGCCCCGAAATCATCTCAAGATAACCTCAAGATAACCTCCTAAGGTTCACTCTCTTAGAACCAACAGTTGGCAAAACTTATCATCATTCGCCGATTACATGTACATACATAGCAATGAAGAGCTGCCGTGCTCGGGGAGGTGGTTATCTTATCTTGAGGTTATCTTGAGATGATTTCGGGGCTTTAGTGTCCCCGCGGCCCGGTCCTCGACCAGGCCTCCACCCCCAGGAAGCAGCCCGTGATAGCTGACTAACACCCAGGTACCTATTTTACTGCTAGGTAACAGGGGCATAGGGTGAAAGAAACTCTGCCCATTGTTTCTCGCCGGCGCCCGGGATCGAACCCAGGATCACAAGTCCAGTGTGCTGTCCGCTCGGCCGACCGGCCTGGACAAATTCCTCAAATACTGAATTAGAATCTGGGGAAGGCGATACGACACTCGTGGAGGGGGATCGAGGCTCTCTGGTAGATGAGGCGCCTCATCTACCTCTCTGGTAGATGAGGCACCTCATCTACTTCTCTGGTAGATGAAGCGCCTTTTTTTTTGACCTTGGTGACCCGGGATGACCTCACTTCGCTCACTTAAGGTCAGTACCTCTGAGTGACAATAGATTTCCCCCTCAGTGTCTCAAGTTCAAGTATGTTTATTGAGACAAGAAAGAAATACATCTCAAAGGGATAGAGTAGCTTAGGCTATTTCTACCCCCCACCCCCCCTCAGCATCTCCAACAACGCTCCGAGGTCTTAACAACACTCGCCAACCACCAAACTACGGCCCGAATTGTCGCGGCGATTCCATCCATTAAATCACATAGCCTTCTGTAAAGACTTGCACAAGAGTAACTGTACTCTGTAATAACACTCATTACTGTCACGGGGGGACGAACTGGTAACACATAGGGACACTAAGAATAAGCGAAGCTAGTGCCCAAATAGCCAGATATATGCAGGCGATGAGTCACAATAACGTGGCTAAAGTATGATGACCAGACCACACACTAGAAGGTGAAGGGACGACGACGTTTCGGTCCGTCCTGGACCATTCTCAAGTCGATTGTCATTCACAATCGACTTGAGAATGGTCCAGGACGGACCGAAACGTCGTCGTCCCTTCACATTCTAGTGTGTGGTCTGGTCAACCAGATATAATAATACAAATAATTTGTTCCGTCAAGATAGTAAACAAGTGGAATGCATTAAGAATGGTGGCGACAAGCTCCGTTCACAGCTGTAAATGTATAAGTGACAGGACTTCAATAGGCTCTGGAACCTATATACGCCAGGCGGTTAAGGGTTGAGAGGTAGGATCCAAGAGGCTTAGTTCATTTCACTTAGATGAATACAAATACATCATCATGCCCAGGTAAACACTCGAACACACATCTCTCAAGAGGAAAAAAACATACTCCCATACAAACACTCTCCCATATACTCTCACACTCTCACCCCTCCCACGTACCTCTGCTCTATGACCCACTGACACTCCCAGACAGTCGTCACTCTCCACTTAGAGTGACATATTAGCGCTGGCAAGAGTGTGTTTTCATACTCGCGTCGCGGGAGGGAGAAAAAAAAGAGTTGAAACTGGAAGCTCAGACGAGCCAGAGTGATGAGATTAATGATTTTTTCACAGAGAGAAGGGAGTAAAGTGAGTGTGGGGGGGGGGGAGTGTGTGACACTTGCAGGGTCTCATGTGTAGAGTTCGCCTTCGTGCACTCACACACACACACATATTGATGGGTAGATAAGGACAGACTATTTAACACAAGGGGCACACGCATATGACAGAGCCCAGTAGGCTCAGGAATCTGTACACCAGTTGATTGACGGTTGAGAGGCGAGACCAAAGAGCCCTCGCAAAAACAGATAGGTAAGTAGAAATAGGTGAGTATACACACACACACACACTCTCTCTCTCTCTCTCTCTCTCTCTCTCTCTCTCTCTCTCTCTCTCTCTCTCTCTCTCTCTCTCTCTCTCTCTCTCACACACACTCAAATAGAAAATACATGCACCCAAACTCCCATTTATCCCCCACACCATCCATCTCCCTGCCCCCCCCCCCCCACACACACACGCACGCAAACCATCGCACTCCGGTGGAATACATAACAACACGTTCTCTTACAACCTTGTCGCTTGTATTTTTTTTTATCTCGACGAGACGGAAGTTATTGGGCCGCACCGCGAGCACTCCGGTGGCCCAGCGTGGCACTTTCCCTGAACCACTCCCCGCTGATGCCTCCAACCAAGGTCCATATTTCCCGGCAACTGTGGCACTTCCGGCCCCGTGATGACGCAGTTATACAGTGTACACACCTACCCCAGCAGGTGTGTCTTCCTGGGGGGGGGGCATCAATGGTGGTGGGTGTTGATGAGGCCAGAGCGAGAGAGAGAGAGAGAGAGAGAGAGAGAGAGAGAGAGAGAGAGAGAGAGAGAGAGAGAGAGAGAGAGAGAGAGAGAGAGAGAGAGAGAGAGTGTGTCTGAGTACAAGGCTGACTGGCATCTGGAACTTGTTCACTCCACAGGTCGACCCACGGGAGATCAGGTCAACTGACCACATGAAGGCTCTGGCACACAGTTGGCTACAGGCTCATCCTCTTCCTTATACGACTGTCACCTAATGCTGTTAATCAACAGAGACTATTCCTACTGAGGCATATCACAGGCTCATGATATAAATGGCCCTCCAACAGTAGGTTTCAACTGAGCTGAGGTAGGATGACAGCTCTTGCTTTCAGCATCACTATCTTAATTATATGATAGTTCCCTATGTGACAGTTTCAAAGTACATTCTCGTGAAATAAATTTGAGTTTTACGAGCAGGCTTCAGATGAGCCGAGGCAGGATAACAGCTCTTGCTTGCAGTTTCACTAGGTACGTCATTTGACAGCGATGATGAACCCTAATGTTAGTTTAAAACAATGTTAGAGAGAGAGCGAGAGAAGGGGAGGGGAGAGGGGTATACCTATAAACTGAACTGCTGAACTATACGAAGCTGAACACAGGAATCTGGAACAAAAGTCTGTCTCGTATAATCCCAAGTGAGCGATAAATTTAAAATCCAAATTTTCTTAATTTATTTCCTGTTTGTGTTGAAAATATAGGTAAATGTTCGCATTAACTCCTTTACAACATATTTCACCCACATAACTGTGAATCTAGAAATCTAAATATTTTCTTAGCAGTTATCTGTGTGGCAAATCTTTTCTTGTGTAAATTGTGTACATATATTATTTCACCCATTACCCACATTACATGACTATTATCACCAATTAAATCCATTACCTACCCATTACATTGTTGGTTATGTAATTCATAAGGTAATTCACCACCTTGAGGTCATCGTGCGTGAGAATAATTGGTGTCTTCATGCGTGTGTATTGAGGTGTAGGTTGGTATAGGTGGGTGTATGTTGATGTAGGATGGTATAGGTGGGTGTATGTTGATGTAGGATGGTATAGGTGGGTGTATATTGGTGTAGGATGGTATAGGTGGGTGTATGTTGGTGTAGGATGGTATAGGTGGGTGTATGTTGGTGTAGGATGGTATAGGTGGGTGTATATTGGTGTAGGATGGTATAGGTGGGTGTATGTTGGTGTAGGATGGTATAGGTGGGTGTATGTTGATGTAGGATGGTATAGGTGGGTGTATATTGGTGTAGGATGGTATAGGTGGGTGTATGTTGGTGTAGGATGGTATAGGTGGGTGTATATTGGTGTAGGATGGTATAGGTGGGTGTATATTGGTGTAGGATGGTATAGGTGGGTGTATGTTGATGTAGGATGGTATAGGTGGGTGTATATTGGTGTAGGATGGTATAGGTGGGTGTATATTGGTGTAGGATGGTATAGGTGGGTGTATATTGGTGTAGGATGGTATAGGTGGGTGTATACTGGTGTAGGATGGTATAGGTGGGTGTATGTTGGTGTAGGATGGTATAGGTGGGTGTATATTGGTGTAGGATGGTATAGGTGAGTGTATGTTGGTGTAGGATGGTATAGGTGGGTGTATATTAGTGTAGGATGGTATAGGTGGGTGTATACTGGTGTAGGATGGTATAGACGGGTGTATATTGGTGTAGTAAGACGTTCAGAGGCAGGCCACAGCAGTCGTCAAGAACAGAGTGCAACAGACAGACATCACAACCACCTAAGCAATATCAACAGAGAAGCTCAAGCTATTCAAAATAATGTTTTCCAAAATGTATTAATTCCTAAACAAAAAATCTATAAAAAATACAATTTACTCGAACTCAATTATTACAAAAAATGGCAACATGAGCCGGTCACTACAATATTTCATGAAAAGTTTAAGAATTTTTTGTTTAATTTTTTTTGTAATGTTAAATATTGTAGAATTTCTGTAACGTTCATCTGCTAAGGGAGCCGGTCGGACCGAGCGGACAGCACGCTGGACTTGTGACCCTGTGGTCCCGGGGTCGATCCCGGGCGCCGGCGAGAAACAATGGGCAGAGTTTCTTTCACCCTATGCTCCTGTTACCTAGCAGTAAAATAGGTACCTGGGTGTTAGTCAGCTGTCACGGGATGCTTCCTGGGGGTGTAGGCCTGGTCGAGGACCGGGCCGCGGGGACACTAAAAAGCCCCGAAATCATCTCAAGATAACCTATATGCTCTATGGTTTATGGGAATGAAATACGATGATAAATGACCAGAGGTAAAAATAAATAAGTAGATAGCAGAAAAGTAATTAAATAAAGTAAGATAGCGGTTATAGCAGAAAAAAGAAATGAATAGAAACTTTTGAGAAGCGGAGATGACCAAGAGTGAAATGATGTGAAAAATTAACACATAGAGTGAACACGATTCCAGGTCGCCAGAGTCACTGAGACGGGAGCGAACTCTCTCTTCTGACTTAGTATACGGCTGGGGAAGATGGAATGGGGGAAGGGAGGCATGACATGGGAAGGGAATGAGGGTAGATGAGTGGGAAGGGACTGGGGAGGAATGAGAGGAGACGTGAGGGAGAAGAACAACATAACACAATGATAGACACCATCAACATACTACACATGATATATCGTTCCTCTCCTTATATACCCTCCTGCTGCTGGTATGCCCTTTTTTTCCTATTCTGATATACTCTACAACACTTCGTTTCCTCTCCCACTGTCATACCTTCCCTCCCTTTCCTTCCACACCCTCCCTACATCTTCTTCCACTCATTCCCTTCCTCTATCTCCATCATTCCCTCTTTCCTCCACCACTTCCTACCTCCCTCCATCACTCCCTCCCTCCATCACTCCCTCCCTCCCTCCCTCCCTCCCTCCCTCCCTCCCTCCACCACTCCCTACCTCCCTCCCTCCATCACTCCCTCCCTCCCTCCATCACTCCCTCCCTCCCTCCCTCCACCACTCTCTCCCTCCCTCCATCACTCTCTCCCTCCCTCCATCACTCCCTCCCTCCCTCCAGCACTCCCTCCCTCCCTCCATCACTCCCTCCCTCCCCCCATCACTCCCTCCCTCCATCACTCCCTACCTCCCTTCACCACTCCCTCCCTCCCTCCACCACCCCCTCCCTCCCTCCCTCCCTCCACCACTCCCTCCCTCCCTCCACCACTCCCTCCCTCCCTCCACCACTCCCTGCCTCCCTCCATCACTCCCTGCCTCCCTCCCTCCAGCACTCCCTCTCTCCCTCCATCACTCCCTCCCTCCCTCCATCACTCCCTCCCTCCCTCCATCACTCCCTCCCTCCCTCCCTCCATCACTCCCTACCTCCCTCCACCACTCCCTCCCTCCCTCCACCACCCCCTCCCTCCCTCCCTCCACCACTCCCTGCCTCCCTCCACCACTCCCTCCCTCCCTCCCTCCACCACTCCCTGCCTCCCTCCATCACTCCCTGCCTCCCTCCCTCCATCACTCCCTCCCTCCCTCCACCACTCCCTCCCTCCCTCCATCACTCCCTGCCTCCCTCCAGCACTCCCTCCCTCCCTCCAGCACTCCCTCCCTCCCTCCAGCACTCCCACCCTCCACACACCGTGCAGGTAAACATGAACACGTGCCTCAGGAGTGCCATTAGGTGAGGGGGGAGGGCCGCTGTTGGCCAAGGCATCCGTCTCGGCACCTCAGTGACTCACCAGTGGCTCTGAGTCACCCACAGTGCTACCTGACTCACCAGTGGCCCCTGCGTCACCCACAGTGCCACCTGACTCACCCACCGGGCCCCTGAGTCACCCATAGTGTCACCTGACTCACCATCACCCGGGTGACTGAGTCACTCAACATCTAGGCACCTGTGACCTTTGACACGTACTCTATGACCCCCCGAAGTAATGGTGGGGGATATAATATATATATATATATATATATATATATATATATATATATATATATATATATATATATATATATATACATTACTTTGTTTCCTCTGCAAATACAAAGCTGAAAGTAGTTTATATATTTGTAGATACTCTTCATCAGGAAAGTCTACTCGCATCTACGTTTGATTGTAAACTGTCAACATTGGGGTAGACAGTTTACAAAAACTGGTGTTGGGGAATACTGGAAGTACCCCCCATAAGAGTTAGGTTAGGGTAACTTTAGGTTAAGGTTTGGTTGGGTTAGGTTACATTAATACGGTGTATTATTGACGATAATGTGAAAATATGAAATTCGGAAACTATTTCAGTGTACCCAAGAATCCTGTTTACAGAAAATCAAATTCTTGACAGAAAACGTTTTCAGCTTATTCAATTTTTATCCAGCTTTTTATATTTTAAACCAGTGATTTATATTCCAATAAAGTTATAACTTGAGAATATTCTCTGCTCAGGACAAAGGGTCCTGTGCCAGTTTACATGTAGATTATTATTGGAACCGTATTATGCATTCAAGCCATCACAAATACTTAGATAACTATGCAGGTAGTTTGAGGGTGGGTGGTGTTTCTCATAGTAATGGACTTGGTTTGATGACGTGTAAGGCAGTAACCTTCCAGAGGTAACTTGTAAGGATACAACCTTCCAATGGTTGGTAGTACATCTCACACTGCTACTCTTCCCTTACCTTCCTCACGCTGACTTGACCCTCGTCCACCACACTCACACTCACATCTTATTCTTCCCTGCGTCCATGCCTTCATTTACTTTACCTGCCCCTCTTCCTCGATGTATAAATCGGCCACCCTCCCACCTGAGCCTGCGCGCCAGCCAAAATACATCCACCAAGTCAAAATACATCCACCCAAAAGCCTATCAACCTAGCTGGCCACCCTCTATACCGCCCTTCCTATCTTTCCCTCCCTCTTCCCTCCTTTCTCTCTCTCTCTCTACCCATTTTCCTCTGCTCATCTCTCCTCCTCTTCCTCCCCCCCTCTCTCTCTCTCTCTCTCTCTCTCTACCCATTTTCCTCTGCTCATCTCTCCTCCTCCTCTTCCTCCCCCCCCCTCTCTCTCTCTCTCTCTACCCATTTTCCTCTGCTCATCTCTCCTCCTCCTCTTCCTCCCCCCTCTCTCTCTCTCTCTCTCTCTCTCTCTCTCTCTCTCTCTCTCTCTCTCTCTCTCTCTACCCATTTTCCTCTGCTCATCTCTCCTCCTCTTCCTCCCCCTCTCTCTCTCTCTCTCTCTCTCTCTCTCTCTCTCTCTCTCTCTCTCTCTCTCTCTCTCTCTCTCTCTCTCTCTCTACCCATTTTCCTCTGCTCATCTCTCCTCCTCCTCTTCCTCCCCCCCCCTCTCTCTCTCATTATACCATCGGATAAGAAATATGTGATATTCACATGGTCACAATTTGCCTAAATTTCCATAAGGTGTCACCATTACTCAGGATTCCTGCTGTTTACCCCAATGTGAAGGACAACAAAACACTGCATTAGATAGGAAGAGGGTAGTAGACAGGAAGGTAGGTAGACAGATAGAGGTAGGAAGATAGGTAAACATAGGCAAGCTGGAGGATGGGGTATGAAGTACCAGGACTGGATAAAGTACTGAAGTATACACATGCATGAAAAGTTATGTTTGGATTCAGAAAATAGGTATATACGTGTTTGGAAGAGAGAAGAGGGAGAGATGGTAGAGAGAACAGAGGGGGAGGGAAGGGCGCTTCCCTTTCCCCTGTTCTCCCTTGGCGCCTGGCGCTTCCTCCCCACCAGCAGAAAGCGCCAAGCCACTTCCCAGAGCACTGGGAAGGGATCAGGATAAGGATCCTGGAAATCCGTAATTGGAAATAGGGTTATAGACACGTGGAACCGATTATAAGCCAAACTAATTGACGTGAGAGTATTGAATCTGTTCATGAGTCAGTGAACGACGACTGTTTGGGTACAGAGGGAGTTTGGTGCCTCACATAGGGGCCAATACACCTTCTGCAGATTCCTGTAATCTAGTTTAAAAATTCTTATGTGGGGCGGTTTGAAGATAATGAAATGCGAATTGTGGCGAGTGGGTGGGGACGGAGGAGAAGGTGGGGAGGGAGAAGGTGGGGAGGGAGAAGGTGGGGGTGGGAGGGGGTGGGGTTGATGAATAAGAAACAAGACGAGGGACTTGTGTGTGCTGAGAGTGGAGCAGAGTCTGTAGCTAAGAGGTTGGGTTGGAGGAGGTATGGGATTGGGGTAAGTTAAGGTAGCGTTGTAAGGTGTTGGATTGAAAGGTACATGGGTTTAGGAAGGTATTGGGTTCCGAAAGAGTGAAGTAGAAAGGCATGGAGTTGGACGAGGGTGTGATCCCGGGAAACACAAACCGAAACTGTCTATATTTTCCGCTTGTTACAACTTGTAATAAAGTTGTTACATCTTGGCGTAACGTGTTTATGAAGTATTAGAACGTTGTTACAACTTACGATATTGGTTGTTATAACTGGTTAGGTGGTGTTAAAACTTGTTCGAACGTTGTACCAACGTCGTAGTTACGGTGTGTTTGGCGGGATAGGAAGATTGGAAGGTGGAATGAGAATAAGGGTGGGATAAGGAGATGTGGAGTTTTCGGGAAGAGCAGAGCCCAGATCCTGGGATTGGGCTCACCACGCATCAAATACCATCGATGTCTCCAACTTCCTTCCCTGGTGTCACATAAACCTCTCTCCTGCACCCAGCTCCTCCCCCCCCCCTCGCCACACCCCTCCCCACTCACGCCCAGCTCCTCCCCACTACACACCCAGATGAAATGGAGGCGGGGAGGGGATCCAGCTTATTGTGCAGAGAGAAGAGTCAGGAGGCTGAAAGGACCGAAGGAATAATACGATTGAATAAGAGAAAGGAATTAGAAGAGAATGGAAAGGGGTGTTTTGGTTCATTGTGAAATAGACGAAAAAAATAGTTCTCGATGGAAATAGGGTAAAGGCTTGTTCAAGGCGATGAGCAGCTTGCAGTAATCTGTGAGTGACACAACCCAACTTAATGCAACCCGTCCTCATAAACAAAGGCCAATGTCCATTCCATGCACCCACCAAACCCCCTGTTTAATGTATGAAAAACAGTTTACACACGACTCACAACTGATGACGTCCGAACACTTCCGGAACACGTGCTTCGCTGACGACTTTTGTTCGAACCACAACGCTGTAAATGCTTCACCCACGTACTACAAATACAAATAATCGCCAACAGAACCTAAACACCTAAGCTAACCAGTGCTTAATATGCTAATATATAATAATTTATATTTAAGAAAACATCTTCTTTTAGAAAACATTCCTTTTAGAGTTAAAAGGAATTAGAATAC
>NC_091152.1:14460559-14463059 GCF_040958095.1 Procambarus clarkii
CACTCTGTTTTCAGCTGGCAATCCAAGCACAGTCAGCACACAGCCCGGCTGATTAGGAACACATTGTCAGCAAACTGTTGTGGGTTGTATCCTGGTGGAGATAGGGGGGGGGGGGGGGAGCTCGATAACCCTAACCAGCTTCCTGTCCCTAACAATCTGATATCAAAACGCTCAGTCAAAATGTTTCTCCTTCTGTCTTTCCCCTTCTACTTCCCCCCTCTTCCCTTACACAAACCGCACTGCCCTTCTTTCCCCTCTTTGTCCCCTTCCCATCATTCTTTACTCCCCCTCTTTTATCTGCAAATTTACGTCCCAATTTCGATCACACGTTTTGGCATGAAATCAAGCTCACTGAAACGTGTTAACGCTTAATAACACGAGAATGATGTCATTGTGCACACACGCGCGTGAGCACGTGCGCGCGTGAGCACGCACACGCACACGCACACACACACACACACACACACACACATACTCCACAGTCACATCAGAAGGAAAACAACAGTGAAAGAACAGGTATTGAAACTTAGAACAGGCGAGGACAGGTATACAGAGAATGACAGAGAGGTGTGTGAGGAACTCAACAAGAGGTTCCAGGAGGTCTTCACAATAGAACAGGGTGAGGTCACTGTGCTAGGAGAAAGGGAGGTAAACCAGGCGGCCTTGGAGGAGTTCGAAATTACGAGAGAGGAGGTCAAGAGACACCTGCTGGATCTGGATGTTAGAAAGGCGGTTGGTCCAGATGGGATCTCACCATGGGTACTGAAAGAGTGTGCAGAGGCACTTTGCTTGCCACTCTCCATAGTGTATAGTAAATCACTAGAGACGGGAGACCTACCAGAAATATGGAAGACGGCGAATGTGGTCCCAATATACAAAAAGGGCGACAGACAAGAGGCACTGAACTACAGGCCAGTGTCCTTGACTTGTATACCATGCAAGGTGATGGAGAAGATCGTGAGAAAAAACCTGGTAACACATCTGGAGAGAAGGGACTTCGTGACAAATCGCCAACATGGATTCAGGGAGGGTAAATCTTGCCTTACAGGCTTGATAGAATTCTACGATCAGGTGACACAGATTAAGCAAGAAAGAGAGGGCTGGGCGGACTGCATTTTCTTGGATTGTCGGAAAGCCTTTGACACAGTACCGCATAAGAGGCTGGTACATAAGCTGGAGAGACAGGCAGGTGTAGCTGGTAAGGTGCTCCAGTGGATAAGGGAGTATCTAAGCAATAGGAAGCAGAGAGTTACGGTGAGGGGTGAGACCTCCGATTGGCGTGAAGTCACCAGTGGAGTCCCACAGGGCTCTGTACTCGGTCCTATCTTGTTTCTGATATATGTAAATGATCTCCCGGAGGGTATCGATTCATTTCTCTCAATGTTTGCGGACGATGCTAAAATTATGAGAAGGATTAAAACAGAAGAGGACTGTTTGAGGCTTCAAGAAGACCTAGACAAGCTGAAGGAATGGTCGAACAAATGGTTGTTAGAGTTTAACCCAACCAAATGTAATGTAATGAAGATAGGTGTAGGGAGCAGGAGGCCAGATACAAGGTATCATCTGGGAGAGGAAATTCTTCAGGAGTCAGAGAAGGAAAAAGACTTGGGGGTTGATATCACGCCAGACCTGTCTCCTGCAGCACATATCAAGCGGATAACATCAGCGGCATATGCCAGGCTGGCCAACATACGAACGGCATTCAGAAACTTGTGTAAAGAATCATTCAGAACTTTGTATACCACATATGTCAGGCCAATCCTGGAGTATGCAGCCCCAGCATGGAGTCCATATCTAGTCAAGGATAAGACTAAACTGGAAAAGGTTCAAAGGTTTGCCACCAGACTAGTACCCGAGCTGAGAGGAATGAGCTACGAGGAGAGACTTCGGGAATTAAACCTCACTTCGCTGGAAGACAGAAGAGTTAGGGGGGACATTATCACCACATTCAAGATTCTGAAGGGGATTGATAGGGTAGATAAAGACAGTCTATTTAACACAAGGGGAACACGCACAAGGGGACACAGGTGGAAACTGAGTGCCCAAATGAGCCACAGAGATATTAGAAAGAACTTTTTTAGTGTCAGAGTGGTTGACAAATGGAATGCATTAGGGGGTGATGTGGTGGAGGCTCACTCCATACACAGTTTCAAGTGTAGATATGACAGAGCCCGATAGGCTCAGGAATCTGTACACCTGTTGATTGACGGTTGAGAGGCGGGACCAAAGAGCCAGAGCTCAACCCCCGCAAACACAACTAGGTGAGTACAACTAGGTGAGTACACACACACACACACACACACACCAGAAATTAGAGAGGGATACCAGAGAACCAGGAACGAGTATCTTAGTGTGAGAAGAGAAGCTGAGAAAAAGTATGAAAATGATATAGCTAATAAAGTCAAGACCGAACCAAAGCTACTACACAGTCACATCAGGAGGAAAACAACAGTGAAGAAACAGGTGAGAAAACTTAGAATGGGTGAGGACAGGTACACAG
>NC_091152.1:14473059-14503059 GCF_040958095.1 Procambarus clarkii
CCCCCTCTATTGGTGGTCACAACCCCCTCTCTTGGTGGTCACAACCCCCTCTATTGGTGGTCACAACCTTCTCTATTGGTGGTCACAACCCCCTCTCTTGGTGGTCACAACCCCCTCTCTTGGTGGTCACAACCCCCTCTCTTGGTGGTCACAACCCCCTCTCTTGGTGGTCACAACCCCCTCTATTGGTGTTCACAACCCCCTCTCTTGGTGTTCACAATATATATATATATATATATATATATATATATATATATATATATGTCGTACCTAGTAGCCAGAACGCACTTCTCAGCCTACTATGCAAGGCCCGATTTGCCTAATAAGCCAAGTTTTCCTGAATTAATATATTTTCTCTAATTTTTTCTTATGAAATGATAAAGCTACCCATTTCATTATGAATGAGGTCAATTTTTTTTATTGGAGTTAAAATTAACGTAGATATATGACCGAACCTAACCAACCCTACCTAACCTAACCTAAACTATCTTTATAGGTTAGGTTAGGTTAGGTAGCCGAAAAAGTTAGGTTAGGTTAGGTTAGGTAGGTTAGGTAGTCGAAAAACAATTATTTCATCAAAACTTGGCTTATTAGGCAAATTGGGCCTTGCATAGTAGGCTGAGAAGTGCGTTCTGGCTACTAGGTACGACATATATATATATATATATATATATATATATATATATATATGTCGTACCTAGTAGCCAGAACGCACTTCTCAGCCTACTATTCAAGGCCCGATTTGCCTAATAAGCCAAGTTTTCATGAATTAATGTTTTTTCGTCTACCTAACCTACCTAACCTAACCTAACCTAGCTTTTTTTGGCTACCTAACCTAACCTTACCTATAAATATAGGTTAGGTTAGGTTAGGTAGGGTTGGTTAGGTTCGGTCATATATCTACGTTAATTTTAACTCCAATAAAAAAAAATTGAACTCATACATAGAGAAAAGGGTTGCTTTATCATTTCATAAGAAAAAAATTATAGTAAATATATTAATTCAGGAAAACTTGGCTTATTAGGCAAATCGGGCCTTGAATAGTAGGCTGAGAAGTGAGTTCTGGCTACTAGGTACGACATATATATATATATATATATATATATATATATATATATATATATATATATATATATATATATATATATATATATATATATTACGTTCCTTTGGTTAATGATAAAAAAAAATCTTGTTTAGGGGGTAATGGGGTACTAAATGTTTCTATAAAGTACAGACCAAACAGAGTGCATATATGACCAAAGATATATACAAGTTGTTCATTTATATTAATGTTGTTCGCGACTCGCTAGGAATTAAGCCTAAATCAAGACTAATACAAATTCCACAATTTAAAATACTTATTATCATTAAATTCATAACCAATTAAAATATAATTAGTAAATTAATAAATTACTTTATCATATTACGCAAAATTTAATATTTTGACGCATATGCTAATGCACCAGTTTGAAATATCACAAATTAAGTCAATTACTGCAGTTTTTGCATTAAAAATTTATATGAAAACCGATACGTTTTAATAGTATTTTCAAGTGTATTCTGACGAGTCCTAATTGGCTTTATTTCCATATTTGTCAGAATATATATATATATATATATATATATATATATATATATATATATATATATATATATATATATATATATATATATATATATATATATATATATATATGTCGTACCTAATAGCCAGAACGCACTTCTCAGCCAACTATGCAAGGCCCAATTTGCCTAATAAGCCAAGTTTTCGTGAATTAATTGTTTTTCGACTACCTAACCTACCTAACCTAACCTAACCTAACTTTTTCGGCCACCTAACCTAACCTAACCAATAAAGATAGGTTTGGTTAGGTTAGGCAGGGTTGGTTAGGTTCGGTCATATATATACGTTAATTTTAATTCCAATAAAATAAAATTTACCTCATACATAATGAAATGGGTAGCTTTATCATTTTACAAGGAAAGAATTAGAGAAAATAAATTAATTCAGGAAAACTTGGCTTATTAGGCAAATCGGGCCTTGCATAGTAGGCTGAGAAGTGCGTTCTGGCTACTAGGTACGACATATATATATATATATATATATTTTTTTTTTTTTTTTTTTTTTTTTACCACCCCCTTATATATATATATATATATGTGTGTGTGTGTGTGTGTGTGTGTGTGTGTGTACTCAGCTAATTGTGCTTGCGGGGGTTGAACTCTGCCTCTTTGCTCCCGCCTCTCAACCGTCAATCAACTGATGTACAGATTCCTACAGATTGATGTACAGATTGTCTGTGTGTGTGTGTGTGTGTGTGTGTGTGTGTGTGTGTGTGTGTGTGTGTGTGTGTGTGTGTGTGTGTGTGTTTGCGCGCCTGCGTTAGTCAACGTGCGTGCAAATTGCAGCACGCTAATAAGATAATTAGCGGATATTGATATTACTCCAGGACATTGCAGATAAGCTCCATATAGAGTGTGGCGGAAACATGCCTGTGAAAGACCGCTACTCAAAAGTGGTGCTGCCTAGAAGGCTCCACACACGCACACACGCGCGTGCGTGTGTGTGTGTGCAATTGAAATGCACGCTCGACCATTTCCAAACACATTCGGATGTACACACGCGCGCGCGCATTCAAAGGCACGCGCAGCCTAATAAACGCCCTTACTGTATTTTCTCCAACATTTCGTTGTATTTTCCAGCCGCTTGACTGGGGTCAAGATCCAGTAATATTGTCCACTTTAAGGTCACTTGACGGATGTATTGTCCTTTAAGGTCGAGGTTTTTTGTCAATGCCTTATTTCTTGTGCAAAATGCTTTTTTATGTCTGGTTTTTCCTTAAATTTTCGCTTCTTTTAGTTTTTTCATATTTATTGTTTTTTTTGTTTGTTTAGGGTAATTCCGTTGCTTTGATATTTTCTGGTTTTAATGTTCTAATTATATGTTTGTTTTGGTTATACCAGGTATATATATATATATATATATATATATATATATATATATATATATATATATATATATATATATATATATATATATATATATATATATATATAACTGAAAACTCACACCCCAGAAGTGACTCGAACCCATACTCCCACAACTGGTATGTACAGGGACGCCTTAATCCGCTTGACCATCACGACCGGACATAAGGAAGTGATAGCCGAGGCTATATGAACCACTTCCCCGCCGGCACTCGGATGGTAATCTTGGGCATAGCATTTTATCAAATCACCTCATTCTTTGGGGCACACGTGAGGAACACAAATGCAAACAAATTTGTTTGCATTTGTGTTCCTCACGTGTGCCCCAAAGAATGAGGTGATTTGATAAAATGCTATGCCCAAGATTACCATCCGAGTGCCGGCGGGGAAGTGGTTCATATAGCCTCGGCTATCACTTCCTTATGTCCGGTCGTGATGGTCAAGCGGATTAAGGCGTCCCTGTACATACCAGTTGTGGGAGTATGGGTTCGAGTCACTTCTGGGGTGTGAGTTTTCAGTTGTATATAGTCCTGGGGACCATTCAGGCTTGTTTGCATATATATATATATATATATATATATATATATATATATATATATATATATATATATATATATATATATATATATATATTGTAGGAATGGAATTTCGTGTTTTAATTTAATCCTACTTGGTTACACACATGCACTTTCGCACGCACGCGCGCACACGCACACTCACTCAGACACACACACACACACTAGGTGAGTGTGTTTAGTGTGTGTGCAAGTGAGTTTACTAGGTGAGTACACACACACACACACACACACACACACACACACACACACACACACACACACACACACACACACACACACACACACACACACGCACGCACACACACGCACTTGGGAGTTTACGATGGGCATAACTTTCACGACCTGCTTAAGTGCCGCCTCTCAAGAGGCTCTTCCAACAGCGATTCTCCCTCAACTTTCTTAGAATTTTTTCCCCGCCGGATTTTATAAGTGTGGTCTCCTAAGGTCTACACAGAGTGCAAATATCTTAGACGGAAATTTTACCGAGTTCCACCTGGGAATTTTCAGAGTCTCATGATTAAAATCCTCTTCCGGAACTTCCTCAAAGGCATTATTTTCAGATAGCATGATCTTCGAAAACCGTCTCCATCCCCCCTTAAGCATTTCCATATTGGTTTTTTTAAATTCATACTTCTGGAACAGTTTAAAAATGCATAAATCTCAGTCTTACAAGTCAATCCAAATAGGGCTTTCATATATACATTATGAAATATTTAGAGCCAGCCTTCCTGATCCGCTAGACTTTTTACCCATGACCCTTTTCAGATTTTCTCAAATGTCATTCAATTGAAAACACAATAGTGCCGCGGGGCCATAATTGGGAGGGCACAGGTACATTAAGAAACCCGGAGATAACAGATGAGTATATACGACTGAGCATGGTTGAGTTTAATGACATAACAGAGACCATTAGAAAAGCCGAACCCTGTAATGATTGCTTGACCACAGCCAGGATTAGGCAGCCGAGTGATTTAAATATGTCATACTGAATTATGCAGGCGATGAGTCACAATAACGTGGCTGAAGAATGTTGACCAGACCACACACTAGAAGGTGAAGGGTCGGCGACGTTTCGGTCCGTCCTGGGCCATTCTCAATCGACTTTAAGAATGGTCCAGGACGGACCGAAACGTCGTCGTCCCTTCACCTTCTAGTGTGTGGTCTGGTCGTCATACTGAATTAGTTTAAATTACCTCTTATACCTTTCCTCAAGAAGCGACATGCAACTGCTCTCTGATATATCTGAGAAGCTGTCTATAGTCTAGCCAAATTGCGGTTACTGGGTATAACCAATTTGGTGTAGCCAACGTTAGTGCCCAAATGGTGGGCATGTTTAAGCCTCGAGAGTATATCTTGAGATGATTTCGGGGCTTTTAGTGTCCCCGCGGCCTGGTCCTCGACCAGGCCTCCACCCCCAGGAAGCAGCCCGTGACAGCTGACTAACACCCAGGTACCTATTTTACTGCTAGGTAACAGGGGCATAGGGTGAAAGAAACTCTGCCCATTGTTTCTCGCCGGCGCTCGGGATCGAACCCAGGACCACAGGATTACAAGTCCAGCGTGCTGTCCGCTCGGCCGATCGGCTCCCTAGTACCCGACATTTCCTACAGACAAACACTGTGTGGTCGATGAACTATGTCCAAGGAAAACATCAAAATCCTGCGAGACGAAAAAGTTTCGAATGGCTCATTTGCATATGAATCAAGTGCCAGGGCGGCTGGCAGAAAATAGGTGGAATATCTCGAGGAAATATGTTCAGACTAGGGAGGCTGAGTCCACCTGTTTGTGACGATACGGGAGCACGCACACGCAAAAACACGCACAAACGCACACACGCAATCAGACGAGAGCAAAACAGGTACAGAATGTTGTTAGGTGTAAACCATCATCTCCCAATCACCCGCCCATATTCCCAGCAAGCCCACAGTACTCACCCATCACCCCCCACACCCGCCCACCCCCGCCCACAAACCACCCACACTCGATGACCAGACCACACACTAGAAAGTGAAGGGACGACGATGTTTCGGTCCGTCCTGGACCATTCTCAAGTCGAATTGAGAATGGTCCAGGACGGACCGAAACATCGTCATCCCTTCACCTTCTAGTGTGTGGTCTGGTCAACATACTTTAGCCACGTTATTGTGACTCATCGCCTGCACCCACACTCACCCATGTACGCTTCCATTCCAGTACCTATAAGCATGGCAATTAAAATATTCATCATCCTTGTAACCCAATTTACACATTATACATAAAACATCATGGTGTATGATGTAAAACATCAACAAGACCCAATTTACACATTATACACAAAACACCATCAAACAAAGAGTTTCCAGTTCTTGTCTTCCCGTTCATTTACAAAAGCTTCGAAACAATTGACTTCAAGAGTCGGACAAAACTGTGCGAACCTCTTGGAATATGAACTCATCTAGTTGTGCTTGCGGGGGTTGAGCTCTGGCTCTTTGGCCCCGCCTCTCAGCTGTCAATCAACTGGTGTACAGATTCCTGAGCCTATTGGGCTCTATCATATCTACACTTGATACTGTGTATGGAGTCAGCCTCCACCACATCACTTCCTAATGCATTCAATCTGTTAACTACTCTGACACTGAAATAATTCTTACTAATGTCTCTTTGGCTCATTTGGGTACTAAGTTTCCACCTGTGTCCCCCTTGTTCGTGTCCCACCCGTGCTGAAGAGTTTGTCTTTGTTCACCCTGTTAATTCCCCTGAGAATTTTGTAGGTGGTTATCATGTCTCCCCTTACTCTTCTGTTTTCCAGGGACGTGAGGTTCAGCTCCCTAAGCCTTTCCTCGTAGCTCATACCTGTCAGTTCCGGGACTAGTCTGGTGGCATACCTCTGAATCTTCTCTAACTTTATTTTGTGTTTAACTAGGTATGGACTCCAGGCTGTAGCTGTATATTCCAGGATTGGCCTTACATATGTGCTATACAAGGATCTGAAAGATTCCTTACACAGGTTCCTGAAGGCAGTTCTGATGTTAGCCAGCCTCGCATATGCCGCAGATGTTATTCTTTTTATGTGGGCTTCAGGAGACAGGTGGTGTGATATCAACTCCTGGGTCTTTCTCTCTGTCCGTTTCAAGAAGGATTTCATCTCCCATTCTGTATCATTCACAATGAGTGTGTGTGTGTGTGTGTGTGTGTGTGTGTGTGTGTGTGTGTGTGTGTGTGTGTGTGTGTGTGTGTGTGTGTGTGTGTGTGTGTGTATGCGTGTGCGTGCATGAGTGCGTGTGTGGGTGTGGGAAGGAGGGTGGGGTGGCCACACAAGATGTGGACCATGGCTTCATAGTCCAGCCAGAAATATAAAAGGAGTTATGTAGTAATGAGAGGTAACTTCCTCGACCATGACGGGCCATGAACGCCGGTATTTACAGACCCACACAACTTTATTGGCTGGTCCTGGGGATGAGACCGCTAACACGTGTTGTTGATTAACACGACTTGTGAGTATTTGTCTTGTGCTTTAATTGTAACTCTTATTTTTCCCAGAGAAGTCTGAGACTCCGAATGAAGGAGGAGTTGCAGTAACGAGTGGCTTATAGATGCTTGTATGAGAGAGAGAGAGAGAGAGAGAGAGAGAGAGAGAGAGAGAGAGAGAGAGAGAGAGAGAGAGAGAGAGAGAGAGAGAGAGAGAGAGAGAGAGAGAGAGAGAGAGAGAGAAAGAGAGAGAAAGAGAGAGAAAGAGAGAGAAAGAGAGAGAACAAAGAGAACAAAGAGAACAGCAGCCGCACCTGCAGAACAGAAGCAGCAACATGTATCATTAAACTGAGAAGTAATGGAAGCACACATCACTAGCCAATCATAGCGGCGGTCGTTAAGGTGTCCAGGCGAGAGTTAGGTGGAGGAAAAAGGTGTTTGAGCGGCTCCCCAGACACAACAGTCTGAGGGACAACGGCCGCTCCACACCTCACAACCACACTTATAAACAACTCGCAATGTGAAGAACATTCGTTCACGTGTTGATGGTTAGTGGGTGAATGTGTGGGCGGGTGAATGTGTGGGCGGGTGAATGTGTGGGCGGGTGAATGTGTGGACGGGTGAATGTGTGGGCGGGTGAATGTGTGGGCGGGTGAATGTGTGGGCAAGTGAATGTGTGGGCGAGTGAATGTGTGGGCAAGTGAATGTGTGGGCGGGTGAATGTGTGGGCGAGTGAATGTGTGGGCGGATGAATGTGTGGGCGGGTGAATGTGTGGGCGGGTGAATGTGTGGGCGAGTGAATGTGTGGGCGGGTGAATGTGTGGGCGAGTGAATGTGTGGGCGAGTGAATGTGTGGGCGAGTGAATGTGTGGGCGAGTGAATGTGTGGGCGAGTGAATGTGTGGGCGAGTGAATGTGTGGGCGAGTGAATGTGTGGGCGAGTGAATGTGTGGGCGGGTGAATGTGTGGGCGGGTGAATGTGTGGGCGGGTGAATGTGTGGGCGTGTGAATGTGTGGGCGAGTGAATGTGTGGGCGAGTGAATGTGTACTCACCTAGTTGTACTCACCTAGTTGTGTTTGCGGGGGTTGAGCTCTGGCTCTTTGGTCCCGCCTCTCAACCGTCAATCAACAGGTGTACAGATTCCTGAGCCTATCGGGCTCTGTCATATCTACACTTGAAACTGTGTATGGAGTCAGCCTCCACCACATCACCCCCTAATGCATTCCATTTGTCAACCACTCTGACACTAAAAAAGTTCTTTCTAATATCTCTGTGGCTCATTTGGGCACTCAGTTTCCACCTGTGTCCCCTTGTGCGTGTTCCCCTTGTGTTAAATAGACTGTCTTTATCTACCCTATCAATCCCCTTCAGAATCTTGAATGTGGTGATCATGTCCCCCCTAACTCTTCTGTCTTCCAGCGAAGTGAGGTTTAATTCCCGTAGTCTCTCCTCGTAGCTCATACCTCTCAGCTCGGGTACTAGTCTGGTGGCAAACCTTTGAACCTTTTCCAGTTTAGTCTTATCCTTGACTAGATATGGACTCCATGCTGGGGCAGCATACTCCAGGATTGGCCTGACATATGTGGTATACAAAGTTCTGAATGATTCTTTACACAAGTTTCTGAATGCCGTTCGTATGTTGGCCAGCCTGGCATATGCCGCTGATGTTATCCGCTTGATATGTGCTGCAGGAGACAGGTCTGGCGTGATATCAACCCCCAAGTCTTTTTCCTTCTCTGACTCCTGAAGAATTTCCTCTCCCAGATGATACCTTGTATCTGGCCTCCTGCTCCCTACACCTATCTTCATTACATTACATTTGGTTGGGTTAAACTCTAACAACCATTTGTTCGACCATTCCTTCAGCTTGTCTAGGTCTTCTTGAAGCCTCAAACAGTCCTCTTCTGTTTTAATCCTTCTCATAATTTTAGCATCGTCCGCAAACATTGAGAGAAATGAATCGATACCCTCCGGGAGATCATTTACATATATCAGAAACAAGATAGGACCGAGTACAGAGCCCTGTGGGACTCTACTGGTGACTTCACGCCAATCGGAGGTCTCACCCCTCACCGTAACTCTCTGCTTCCTATTGCTTAGATACTCCCTTATCCACTGGAGCACCTTACCAGCTACACCTGCCTGTCTCTCCAGCTTATGTACCAGCCTCTTATGCGGTACTGTGTCAAAGGCTTTCCGACAATCCAAGAAAATGCAGTCCGCCCAGCCCTCTCTTTCTTGCTTAATCCGTGTATGTGTGGGCGGGTGAATGTGTGGGCGGGTGAATGTGTCGACGGGTGAATATGTGTTAATTAGTTGTGCTTGCGGGGGTTGAGCTTCGGCTCACTGGTCCCGCCACTGAACCATCAATCAACTGGTGTACAGGTGCCTGAGCCTATTGGGCTCTATCATATCTACTTGTACAACTGTGTATGGAGTCAGCCTCCACCACATCACTGCCTAATGCATCCCATCTGTTAACTACTCTGACACAATGAATTTTATTTTATAATATTTCTGTGGCTCATTTAGGTACTAAGTGTCCACCTGTAATCCCTTGTAGGTGTACCGAGAGTACCAAAATTGCTAAATAATATGTCTTTGTTTATCCTGTTAATTTCCCTGAGAATCTTTTAGGTGGTAATCAAGTATCCCCTAACTATTTTGTCTTCTAGTGACGTGTCGTGAAGTTGCAGTAGTCTTTCCTCGTAGCTCATGCCCCACAGCTTGGGTACTAATCTATTGGAGTACCTCAGAACTTTCTCAAACTTCGTCTTACGCGTGACTAAATATGGGAGGAACGTATTTAGTATGGAGTATGGAGTGTGCAGTTGACGCTGGAGCAGCATAATCCAGGATTGGTCTGATATATGTGGTATACAAGGTCCTGAATGATTCCTCACACAAGTTTATAAAGGCATTTCTTATGTTGGCCAGCTTGGCATACGCCGCTGATGAAGTCATTTTGATGTGGGCTTTAAGAGGACGTGATATCAACCTATCTGATGTCTATATCAACCTACTCCAGATCTTTCTCTCCTCTTGATTCTAGGAGGATTTTATCTCCCAAATGGTACCTTGTATCTGGCCTCCTGCTCCATAAACCTATTTTCATTACCTTACACTTGCCATTTTTACCGTAGTCATTTCTTGGACTGTTCCATGAGTTCGTCCAGGTCATCTTATAGTCTCTTGCTGTCCTCTGTCTTAATCCTTCTTAAAACTTTTGCACCAGCAAATATTTAGAGAAATGAGTCTATACCCTCTGAAAGACCATTGACGTATTTTAGAAACAGGATAGATCCGAGTACAGGGCCCTGTGGTATTTCGCTGGTGACATCTCGCCATTTTGAGCTGTCACCCCCTCACAGTAACTGTCTTATGTTGCTTAAATGCTCCATTATCCACTGGAGCACTTTGCCTGTCACTGCTGTTTCTCCAGCTTGTGTACCAGCCTCTTATGGAATACTGTGTCAAATGTTGACCAGACCACACACTAGAAGGTGAAGCGACGACGACGTTTCGGTCCGTCCTGGACCATTCTCAAGTCGATTCTCACAATCGACTTGAGAATGGTCCAGGACGGACCGAAACGTCGTCATCCCTTCACCTTCTAGTGTGTGGTCTGGTCAACATACTTCAGCCACGTTATTGTGACTCATCGCCTGCACTGTGTCAAATGATTTCTGACAGTCCAAGAAAATGCAGTGTGCCCACCATTCACCTTCATGCTCAATTGTTGTCACCTGCGAGGCACGATTTGCCAGTCCTGAAACCATGTAGACGATGGGTTCTCAGATAGCACCCGGTCGGCCGAGCGGACAGCACACTGGACTTGTGATCCTGTGGTCCCGGGTTCGATCCCGGGCGCCGGCGAGAAACAATGGGCAGAGTTTCTTTCACCCTATGCCCCTGTTACCTAGCAGTAAAATAGGTACCTGGGTGTTAGTCAGCTGTCACGGGCTGCTTCCTGGGGGTGGAGGCCTGGTCGAGGACCGGGCCACGAGGACACTAAAGCCCCGAAATCATCTCAAGATAACCTCAAGATAACCTCTCAAGATAACCCACCCATTCCGGCCCAACGACCAGCACCCAGAATCACAGCCTAGTGAGTCCAAGAAGCTGTTGCATGTGCATACACCATAAGTGAAGTTATGTGAAGTTATGTTATGTGAAGTTAAGGGAAGTTATCATAAGTGAAGTTATGATCACTATTACCAACAAACACTTCCGGCCCTCGAAGATCTGTACCACATTTCTGGCTTAAGAACCAAGGGGGTCAGATTCACGAAGCAGTTACGCAAGCACTTACGAACGTGTACATCTTTCCTCAATCTTTGACGGCTTTGGTTACATTTATTAAACAGTTTACAAGCATGAAAACTTCCCATTCAACTGTTGTTATTGTTATAAACAGCCTCCTGGTGCTTCGGAGCTCATTAACTGTTTAATAATTGTAAACAAAGCCGCCAAAGATTGAGAAAAGATGTATAGATTCGTAAGTGCTTGCGTAACTACTTCGTGAATCTGGCCCCAGGTTCGTAAGTGCTTGCGTAACTACTTCGTGAATCTTGCCCTGGTCCAAAACAGTTACCGTGTCTGGGGACGATATAATCTGGATTGAGTAATTATCCTCAATCACTGCAATTAACCTGCCTGCTTCCTGGTCACCTGATAAAGCATGTCAAGCTGCTATTTGGTTATTTAAGTCGCTAGCGATTACTGTAGCCTCGCTGACGAAACAGCGATCAGATCAGATGGTCTAATTACAACCCCAAGTCATATCTTAAGTCTTGCTAATCTATATCTTAAAGTCTATATCGTCATATAGTTGATAATATGTTTCTTCATCGATTTTGTATTATAGTAAGTCTTAAAACGTTGGGTTTCCACTCAGGGTTTGAAACGTTTCAAAACGTTCCTAGAAGCTAGGAAGCTGAGAAGGTTAAGCCTAGGAACTAGGCCAACGGTTGCCCATCCACAGGATGCGACCCACGCTTGGTTAACTGCCAGGAACATATTTACTGCTAGGTGAACAGAAACATCAGGTATAAGGAGAAGTGAAAGGGGATTAGGGAAGAGGGAGGGAAAGGGGGCGGGTGAACGTTGTGGATGGGGTGAGATGGATGGGGTATTTTCTTTCCCCTCATCTTTCCCCTCACCCCACCATAGGGAGGGAAGGGCAGTGTGATGGAGATAGGTAGGAGGATGAAGTAACAATGAACAAAAGGTCTTGTAGAATATGAAAGAATATTATAACCAAATCCAACATAACATAGCCTATCCCATCCTAACATAACCTATCCTAACTCAACCTATCGTAACACAATCCATCCTAACTTATTCTAACCTATGCTAACGTAACCTATCGATTAACCAGTGAGTGGGTGGAACGAGCAAGTCTTTTGGGAACAGCTAGTTGGCCAAAGTGGCACGGGTTAGGCTGAGCCAGAAACATACAAACCCATGCAACCCACCTAACCCATCGAGGGCCAAAGCACAGAAAACGTCACTTATTACGATGGTTTATTTGTTAATAATACGTCGCATTTTTAAGGGATTGGTAGAGTCCTTAAAAAATTTACGTTTTAAGCGTGGTAATCGGTTGCAGGACTTCCTGTACTTATAACTGTACTTAATGTACTTATAACTGTACTTTCTGTACTTAAAACTGTACTTTTTGACGTTATATGATGTCTTTTGAGTCAAATATTTGAACCTGTTGTGGAGTACATCAATTGTTAAATTATAAATACACGATTGTATGTATAAACTGCGATATTAAACTAATATTGTGTATATAGACTGCTGTATTAAACTAACTATTGCGTGTATAAACTACGATATCATGAACTAATTACTGTGTAAATTGTGATATCACACAATGAATGAATGAATACTAGACCCAGTTTTCAACTGGATCTGGCGACGACCATCACAAAAGCTTTTCAGAAAATGTCCCGTCAGTCACAGAGCTAATGCCCCGTGAGCACGCCCACATTCACGCCCACACACGCCTCACCCACACACGCCTCCCCCCCACACGCCTCGCCCACACACGCCTCGCCCACACACGCCTCGCCCACACACGCCTCACCCACACACGCCTCACCCACACACGCCTCACCCACACACGCCTCCCCCACACACGCCTCGCCCACACACGCCTCGCCCACACACGCCTCACCCACACACGCCTCACCCACACACGCCTCACCCACACACGCCTCGCCCACACACGCCTCACCCACACACGCCTCGCCCACACACGCCTCCCCCACACACGCCTCGCCCACACACGCCTCGCCCACACACGCCTCCCCCACACACGCCTCGCCCACACACGCCTCCCCCACACACGCCTCGCCCACACACGCCTCGCCCACAGAAGCCTCACCCACACACGCCTCCCCCACACACGCCTCACCCCACACACGCCTCACCCACACACGCCTCCCCCACACACGCCTCCCCCACACACGCCTCCCCCACACACGCCTCCCCCACACACGCCTATCAAAATGTAAATCTTTATCAGATTGGCTCTTAGCCAATTTAAAATTCCTCTTTAGCTCTGGGACTTAGATGCTTGAAGAATGCAGAAGAGTGTACTGCGTACCCTAAGAATGTGTAGATATCAATGTGGACTGCTGCCACCTAATAAAAGGAGTGCGCGCACCCAAGCACAACCATAGAAAAACAAGGTTCAAGGATATATCTTACTGGTCCAAAAGTCCTTAGTCAACAGACTTAACGAGCTAAGAAGCGACCCGGGTCCTCAAGCCTACGACACTACGACAGTCGTACCAACCTGGAAATAAAAGAAAGAATTATAATACAGAAATCACAATAGCGTAATACATTAATACATACCAATAAAAGAATTATAATATACATATTATGTATATATTTAATTATGTCTTAGTTCCTCTTAGGTATATATTTAAGGCTGGTCGCAAAACTCAGGGTTAAAGACTTACGACTTCTAAGATAAAGACCAATAATCACGTAGTCTTCTGTACTCTTAAATCAACTGGGGATTAGAAGAAATGTCAATTAGTGATGAAAAGCACATGTGTGTATCTAGTCTATTTTGTTTTTAAATAGTATACACCCACAAGCTTCACCTACAGAGAGAAGCCTACTCAGCTATACTGTAGTTTTTCCATTCCACAACTTCAAAATTATCGGCCCAATTATTATCATCAACATCAAAATTATCGGGTCAATTATCATCATCAACATCAAAATTATCGGCTCAATTATCATTAACATCAAAATTATCGGCTCAATTATCATTACCAAAATCAAAATTATCGGCTCAATTATCATCATCAACATCAAAATTATCGGCTCAATTATCATAACATCAAAATTATCGGCTCAATTATCATTAACATCAAAATTATCGGCTCAATTATCATTACCAAAATCAAAATTATCGGCTCAATTATCATCATCAACATCAAAATTATCGGCTCAATTATCATAACATCAAAATTATCGGCTCAATTATCCTGACCAACATCAAAATTATCGGCTCAATTATCCTGACCAACATCAAAATTATCGGCTCAATTATCCTGACCAACATCAAAATTATCGGCTCAATTATCATCAACATCAAAATTATCGGGTCAATTATAATCAACATCAAAATTATCGGCTCAATTATCCTGACCAACATCTAAATTATCGGCTCAATTATCATCATTAACATCAAAATTATCGGCTCAATTATCATCATTAACATCAAAATTATCGGCTCAATTATCATGATCAACATCAAAATTATCGGTTCAATTATCATCAGCATCAAAATTATCGGCTCAATTATCATTACCAACATCAAAATAATATTACGCAGCATCACATTCCTGCTGGTTTAATAAGACTAAAAATAAAAAAAAAATAAAAAATGTTTATGGGGCGTATCCTCGCTATAATATTGATATACTATCGCTAAAATACCTGAAATAAAATATTTGCAAGGCTAATATTTTAAAATATCCCGGTCGACATTCAAAATATTTTTTGATGTATTTCTTTTCTGCATATCTTTGTTTCCATTCTGTATATCAGGTACTCAACATTCCGCAACCACAATCCATCCATACACATTATTGGCAGTCACGTGAAGCTGGATATACGTATATACATTCATATAAATTCATATATATATTTGTGTCGATTGGAGAGCTTAATACTTTCCTTTGTTCTATATTAAATATATAATTTGCGTGTATTCTTATTATATATATATATATATATATATATATATATATATATATATATATATATATATATATATATATATATATATATATATACATACATACACACACACCTTCAGTCATTAAAATTTGATATCCTGTATTGTGAGTGAATATGTTAGTGAGTGTGAGTGCATTCAGGAGTGCATAGTGAGTGTGAGTGCATTCAGGATAAAATATTGATATTTTTTCTGTGGTCACAATCACACAGCCGGCGGAAACAGATGGGCAGAATTTCCTTCACCCTGATGCCCCTGTTACCTAGCAGTAAATAGGTACATGGGGGTTAGACAGCTACTACAGGTTGCTTCCTGGGGGGGGGGAAGGGGAGAAAAATTATAAAGTAAAATATAAATTAGTTACTAACAGTTTATTGAGAGTTGAGAGGCGGGCCTAAAGAGCAGAGCTCAACCCCCGCAAGCACAACTAGGTGAATACACTAATATATAACCCAAGCTCCACAACAAGCAGAGAGAGAATCCAGAATACATATAAAATAAAGATGAAGTGCACATATATGTGTAGAAGTATGAGCATGACATAGCATACAAAGCCAAGGACCAGCCAACAGTACTCCACAGCTGTCATTATCATGAGGAAGTTGTCTCTAAACCACTATGTGATCCTCAGGAGAGAGAGAGAGAGAGAGAGAGAGAGAGAGAGAGAGAGAGAGAGAAAGAGGAGAGGAGAGGAGAAAGGAGAGAGGAGAGAGGAGAGAGAGAGAGGAGAGAGAGAGAGAGGAGAGAGAGGAGAGAGAGGAGAGAGAGAGAGAGGAGAGAGAGAGAGAGGAGAGAGAGGAGAGAGAGAGAGGAGAGAGAGAGAGAGGAGAGAGAGGAGAGAGAGAGAGAGGAGAGAGAGGGGAGAGAGAGAGAGAGAGAGAGAGAGAGAGAGAGAGAGAGAGAGAGAGAGAGAGAGAGAGAGAGAGAGAGAGAGAGAGAGAGAGAGAGAGAGAGAGAGAGGGAGAGAGAGGGAGAGAGAGAGAGAGGAGAGAGAGGAGAGAGAGAGAGAGAGAGAGAGAGAGAGAGAGAGAGAGAGAGAGAGAGAGAGAGAGAGAGAGAGAGAGAGAGAGAGAGAGAGAGAGACAAAGATATATAAAGAAGTGTGCTAAAAACATAAGAAAGACTCAAGACATTATTAAAGAAAACCCAGAGCATAGAAATTTAACTCCCTTAAAATAAATATTCATCTGAAAGTGTCACTACTGAAAATTAAAAGAAAACAGATGCAGTAAACAGTAAAGCAAGACCATATATCCCCCTAACTACTAAACGAAGCAGCAGAAGCATTGTGTTGACTACATGCTACAGCATTCATCTTCCCACTGGAAAAGGAAGTGTCCAGATCTTTGGAAAATGGCTAATATAAATGCAATCATACACGGGGGGGAAGACCTGGACCGCTAAACTACAGACTATGATCACCTGCATGCATTCCCCCTATAGCTCAAAGAGCTTATTAAACCCACGTGGATGATTAAGATCCAAACTCAACAGGAGTCTCGGGGAACCTCCTTCTATTCCGCCAGTGTTTTGACTTCACACGCCTGTGGCTACCCTCCATAATTGCTCTCGAATGCTGAATCCAATAAACGATAAATTTGAAGTCACAGCTTTGTTTGTCCGTAGAAGGGTAGGAATAACGATTCTGTTATGATGGTAGCCGATGACCTGAGCTCGGGTATTGCTGTATTCACTCACAGCCGCGCGCCAGCACTCAAAATATGGAATACACTCGACGTTACTTCAACATATTTACTAGGCTTTTACAGTGACAAAACAGATAATCACGTAACACATAATTCGCCTGATCGATATTGCAAAGACACGAAAGAGCAATATCAACACACAATCTACAGAACTCAAGCATAAACTGCAAATGCACTAGACAACCCAACGGTGTAATTTTTTAAAATACTAAATCAAATATACTATGAAATCAAATAGATTGTCTTGCCAGATCCCTGTGATTTAGTATCTTTGAAAAACCATCTACAAATCTACATAACATCAGATAACGATAAGAATATTTTTCATTCATCAAAAGCTGACGAATTTCATCCATCTAAGAAATCCTTCAAGGCCAAAATCCCTACTAAGATAACGAACATTATATACCTGAGTATTCTTGTAAACACGGTACCTCCTTCCCTCAATATATTCTAAATTATTCTTTTGTTTTTCAAAACACTCACAGAAATATAATTAACTATCTTGGTTAAAATTTGCATTACATCTTCAAGTCCCTTCTTGAGGTTATCTTGAGATGATTTCGGGGCTTTAAGTGTCCCCGCGGCCCGGGGACGACCAGGCCTCCACATCCAGGAAGCAGCCCGTGACAGCTGACTAACACCCATGTAATTATTTTACTGCTAGGTAACAGGGGCATAGGGTGAAAGAAACTCTGCCCATTGTTTCTCGCCGGCGCCCGGGATCAAACCCGGGACCACAGGATCACAAGTCCAGCGTGCTGTCCGCTCGGCCGACCGGCTCCCTTAAGGCAACCTTTTGCGGAAATGGTGTCCTCGTGTCCAATGAAAGTCTACCAGTGGAGCTCCAATATTTTACATATTCGTGATAATCTTTATGTATTTAACTATTTATTATAGGTGGGGTGTAAAAATTCAAGGACGGCACTGCATGCGACGTACCGGTAAAATTTGCTCGCGTGCCACGCTAGGCACGTGTGCCATAGGTTTGCATTCTCTGGTGTAGGCTGTTCATCCCCTGCACTAGGTTATAATGCCAATGGTCTTCATCTCTTAATACACAAGACTTCAATGTCAAGAGTCTTCATCTCCTACCACTAGGCTACCACTAGTAACAAAAAGGAGGCCTGGTCGAGGACCGGGCCGCGGGGACGCTAAGCCTCGAAATCATCTCAAGATAACCAGGCTACAATAACAAGGGCCTTCATCCCCTACACTAGGCTACAATAACAAGGTCTTCATCCCCTACACTAGGCTACAATAACAAGGTCTTCATCCCCTACACTAGGCTACAATAACAAGGTCTTCATCCCCTACACTAGGCTACAATATCAAGGTCTTCATCCCCTACACTAGGCTACAATAACAAGGTCTTCATCCCCTACACTAGGCTACAATAACAAGGTCTTCATCCCCTACACTAGGCTACAATATCAAGGGTTTCATCCCCTACACTAGGCTACAATAACAAGGTCTTCATCCCCTACACTAGGCTACAATAACAAGGGCCTTCATCCCCTACACTAGGCTACAATAACAAGGTCTTCATCCCCTACACTAGGCTACAATATCAAGGGTTTCATCCCCTACACTAGGCTACAATATCAAGGGTTTCATCCCCTACACTAGGCTACAATAACAAGGGCCTTCATCCCCTACACTAGGCTACAATAACAAGGTCTTCATCCCCTACACTAGGCTACAATATCAAGGGTTTCATCCCCTACACTAGGCTACAATATCAAGGGTTTCATCCCCTACACTAGGCTACAATAACAAGGGCCTTCATCCCCTACACTAGGCTACAATAACAAGGTCTTCATCCCCTACACTAGGCTACAATATCAAGGGTTTCATCCCCTACACTAGACTACAATAACAAGGTCTTCATCCCCTACACTAGGCTACAATATCAAGGTCTTCATCCCCTACACTAGGCTACAATAACAAGGGCCTTCATCCCCTACACTAGGCTACAATAACAAGGGCCTTCATCCCCTACACTAGGCTACAATAACAAGGTCTTCATCCCCTACACTAGGCTACAATATCAAGGTCTTCATCCCCTACACTAGGCTACAATATCAAGGGTTTCATCCCCTACACTAGGCTACAATATCAAGGGTTTCATCCCCTACACTAGGCTACAATATCAAGGGTTTCATCCCCTACACTAGGCTACAATAACAAGGTCTTCATCCCCTACACTAGGCTACAATATCAAGGTCTTCATCCCCTACACTAGGCTACAATATCAAGGGTTTCATCCCCTACACTAGGCTACAACGTAAAGGTCTTCATCCCCTACACTAGGCTACAATATCAAGGGTTTCATCCCCTACACTAGGCTACAATATCAAGGGTTTCATCCCCTACACTAGGCTACAATATCAAGGTCTTCATCCCCTACACTAGGCTACAATATCAAGGGTTTCATCCCCTACACTAGGCTACAACGTAAAGGTCTTCATCCCCTACACTAGGCTACAATAACAAGGTCTTCATCCCCTACACTAGGCTACAATATCAAGGGCCTTCATCCCCTACACTAGGCTACAATATCAAGGTCTTCATCCCCTACACTAGGCTACAACGTAAAGGTCTTCATCCCCTACACTAGGCTACAATATCAAGGGCCTTCATCCCCTACACTAGGCTACAATAACAAGGTCTTCATCCCCTACACTAGGCTACAATAACAAGGTCTTCATCCCCTATACTAGGCTACAACACGAGGCTATCGTGACTAACACCCGCACCTCTATGTAAAGTGCTACACAAAATCTGGTTTTAAGATTATATGCGCCAAAGACAGACAAGCACAGAGTGAAAGCAATATCACCATGCACCCTAGCACACACGCGCGTTAATAAAACAGAGAACGAAAAAGTATCCCTCCCAGGAAATGTAATTTCCACATTTTCGAAAGCCAAACTTTCACGCCCACGTGAAGTTCGAGCCAAAACAAACTGGAACGCGCTTCGCTCCGCGTCTAATTTGTTGTGACAAAATAAAATTGTTGGTGTTACGAGGGCGGTCAGCTGACACCCTTCACACGCCGAGGCGTGACCCACGGCCGCTGCTAAAATAAAGGTTGACGTAATGTTTGCTGATCACCGCGACACGGCCCGTCTACCCCGTGGGCAAACAGCCACATCAAAACACCAGCGCGGACGACAACAAAAATACACACCAAAGAATTTATCCATTCACAGTGAACTAATACGACCATCGAACCAGCCAGCTCTCTTTCCATATAAAAAAAAACTGATTTGTAAATGTAAATATTTTTAACCATTTGTTTATCTTACACTTTCGCTAGTCGCTATTATACAGCTTTTGGAATTTACATATTTGTTAAGCTTTTTTTTTAAATTTGTGATGTACAAGAATACACCTGGTTTTGTCCCCTTTTAATTAAAACCCAACCTCTGTTTTGGAGCGTATTTACAACACGTATTTACAGCAACGTAATTAATTTTGGAGCGTATTTACAACAACGTAATTAATTTTGGAGCGTATTTACAACGTAATTAAACATTGTGCACTGCAGATATACTGGCTCATGTGGAGACCTCGTCTGGTGGAACTTGATCTGAAACAAGACATTGGTGAAGAGGCCAAATGAGTTACATAACATTCCTTAGTATCCAAATAGTGCAGGGACCCATGAACCTTGTATCCAAATAGTGCAGTGCCCCATGAACATCGTATCAAAAGAACACAGTGCCCAACCTGTCCTCGATCACTCAAGTCCATTCCATCCAGCGGTCGACCCCACAAACGCATTCATAAATTTTAACATGCTGTTCATTCAAAACGGGAATTTTCTCAAATAAATTAATACCATATTATATTAGCATCTTGGGCATATATATAGGCATAGGTTAGGTTAGGTGTTTAGGTTCTTGTTGGCGATTATTTGTATTTGTAGTACGTGGGGTACAGGTGTAACAACAGGTACAGGTGTAACTACAGGTACAGGTGTAACTACAGGTACAGGTGTAACAACAGGTACAGGTGTAACAACAGGTACAGGTGTAACTACAGGTACAGGTGTAACAACAGGTACAGGTGTAACAACAGGTACAGGTGTAACTACAGGTACAGGTGTAACTACAGGTACAGGTGTAACAACAGGTACAGGTGTAACTACAGGTACAGGTGTAACTACAGGTACAGGTGTAACTACAGGTACAGGTGTAACAACAGGTACAGGTGTAACAACAGGTACAGGTGTAACTACAGGTACAGGTGTAACTACAGGTACAGGTGTAACTACAGGTACAGGTGTAACTACAGGTACAGGTGTAACAACAGGTACAGGTGTAACTACAGGTACAGGTGTAACTACAGGTACAGGTGTAACAACAGGTACAGGTGTAACTACAGGTACAGGTGTAACTACAGGTACAGGTGTAACAACAGGTACAGGTGTAACTACAGGTACAGGTGTAACTACAGGTACAGGTGTAACTACAGGTACAGGTGTAACTACAGGTACAGGTGTAACAACAGGTACAGGTGTAACTACAGGTACAGGTGTAACAACAGGTACAGGTGTAACTACAGGTACAGGTGTAACTACAGGTACAGGTGTAACAACAGGTACAGGTGTAACTACAGGTACAGGTGTAACAACAGGTACAGGTGTAACTACAGGTACAGGTGTAACTACAGGTACAGGTGTAACAACAGGTACAGGTGTAACAACAGGTACAGGTGTAACAACAGGTACAGGTGTAACAACAGGTACAGGTGTAACAACAGGTACAGGTGTAACTACAGGTACAGGTGTAACAACAGGTACAGGTGTAACTACAGGTACAGGTGTAACAACAGGTACAGGTGTAACAACAGGTACAGGTGTAACGGGTACAGGTGAAGATATCACCTGGTCGATTGTGTACAATGAAACCCAACAATGTGATGAATCTATGAGTATTAATGACCTTGTTCGATGAGATCAAACTCACATTACTGGACTATAGGAAGTTCAGGGACTCCTGTCAGGGGGCCTGACAGCTGAGTGGACAGCGCTCGGGATTCATAGTCCTAAGGTTCCGGATTCTATCACCGGAGGAGGCGGAAACAAATGGGCAGTTTCTTTCACCCTGATGCATTTGTTCACCTAGCAGTAAATAGATACCTGAGGGTTAGACAGCTGCTACGGGCTGCTTCCTGGGGTGTGTAACAAAAAGGAGGCCTGGTCGAAGACCGGGCCGCAGGGACGCTAAGCCCTGAAATCATCTCAAGATAACTGTTCTTTAGTTCGATCCCATTGTATGGCCTCAATATTTCAAACTGTCCTCGCATACAAAAATTAAAGTTCGTTAATCCAGCCGCCAAACCCCCTGGTTAGGAATGAAAAACAGTTTACACACGACTCACAACTGCTGACGTCCGAACACTTCCGGAACAAGTGCTTCGCTGACGACTTGTGTTCGAATCACAACGCTGTAAATGCTTCACCCACGTACTACAAATACAAATAATCGCCAATAGAACCTAAACACCTAACCTAACTTATGCCTAAATATCCACAATACATACAATTATTAATTTATACTTGAGAAAATTCCTATTTTGAATGAAAAGGATGTTAAAACTGATGACTGAGTCTTTGGGGTCGGCCGCTGGATGGAATGAACACAGCCTGAGTGCGGGCTGGTGGAAAATGTTTTCCATTCATAAACAAGGGGGGGGGGAGGCTGTTTGATTGCTGAGCATTTAAATGGACGGGATGCAGTATTTATAGACCGATGAGCTTGGTCTTCAGAACTCTCTCTCCGCCTGCATTGTCTCCTGTCCTCGGTCTCACCAGCCACTCAGACCACCAGCCACTCAGACCACCAGCCACTCAGACCACCAGCCACTCAGACCACCAGCCACTCAGACCACCAACCGCTCAGACCGCCAGCCACTCAGACCACCAGCCACTCAGACCACCAGCCACTCAGACCACCAGCCACTCAGACCACCAGCCACTCAGACCACCAGCCACTCAGACCATCAGCCAATCAGACCACCAGCCACTCAGACCATCAGCCACTCAGACCACCAGCCACTCAGACCACCAACCGCTCAGATCACCAGCCACTCAGACCACCAGGCACTCAGACCACCAGCCACTCAGACCACCAGCCACTCAGATTACCAGCCACTGAGACCACCAGCCACTCAGACCACCAGCCACTCAGATCACCAGCCACTCAGACCACCAGCCACTCAGACTACCAGCCACTGAGACCACCAGCCACTGAGACCACCAGCCACTCAGACTACCAGCCACTCAGTCTACCAGCCACTCAGACCACCAGCCACTCAGACCACCAGCCACTCAGACTACCAGCCACTGAGACCACCAGCCACTGAGACCACCAGCCACTCAGACCACCAGCCACTCAGACTACCAGCCACTCAGACCACCAGCCACTCAGACCGCCAGCCTTTCCAGCGCTTGATAAACGTTCCAGCCTGCCGTAAACGCAGCAAGGACAATGGCTTCTTTGTTCACCGAGTGCCTTCCTTCTTCTATCTCAAGCACCCCAAGCTTTGGAATTCATTTGATATAACATTAAACTAATCTTCATTTGAATATCTTCCGTTTGTGGTAACGCGTGAGTGTTAATCTCCCCTCACCAGGAAAGCTCCTTTTATGCAAATATATATATATATATATATATATATATATATATATATATATATATATATATATATATATATATATATATATATATATCTTCACTTTAAGACAGGTTACAACCGAAACATGATTACCAAACCCAGTATCAATACGTTGGCTAAACCACATTAGAAAGTGAAAGGAAGACGACGTTTCGATCCGTCCTAGACCATTCTCAATTCAATTCTCTTGAGAATGTCCACAGTAGATTGTCCCCCAGTGTCAATACCTTCTCAGTCCTTTAAGTTCCTGTACTGTTTTGATGGTAACGGTTCTATAAGCTTAGGGTCGCATAATTGGTGAAAGATATTGGCCGCGCTCACATCTGTGAAAGGTTGAGTTGCAATGCAACCTTGTGACATGAAATATACTCATTGGTGTACCTTGTTTCTCGATGTATATACACAATGAATGTTTGACTTATGAACTATGTTCATGATTAAAGTATATTTGTTGGTCCAAAAACAGTGTGGCCTTAATAATCCTACAGAGGTTGATGGGCTTACGCCCACGACCAAGCCAGTGACGACACTGAGAGATCGAAGGACGGGAGGTTATCTTGAGGTTATCTTGAGATGATTTCGGGGCTTTTAGTGTCCCCGTGGCCCGGTCCTCGACCAGGCCTCCACCCCCAGGAAGCAGCCCGTGACAGCTGACTAACACCCAGGTACCTATTTTACTGCTAGGTAACAGGGGCATAGGGTGAAAGAAACTCTGCCCATGGTTTCTCGCCGGCGCCTGGGATCGAACCCAGGACCACAGGATCACAAGTCCGGTGTGCTGTCCGCTCGGCCGACCGGCTCCGGCTCCGGGAGGGTCAGATGTGCAACATTAGTGAATACATTCCCCAGTGAATGCAACAGAAAGCAGTCCAGCGGCCCAAAATGATTGCATACAAATAGTATATGAAAGCTTGTGCGAACAATGAAGGCACCATCTGAGAACGTCTCACTTTATAGACATCATATCATAGACGAAAAATGCTATTAAGAAAGCCTTCTTGATGACCCAGTCTCCGTGCGGCGTCTAGACTCATGTACAATAGAATCATCTGAGATCATCACCCCCCCAAAAAAACATTTTTTTTAAAGGAACATCTATGGAGAGAGAACAAATTGCTTGCTCAAGTACCCAATCTAAGCACAGAGCTTCCTGGAGCCGAGGTTTGGGGGAAGCGTTTCCGCAAGCAGGTCCGGCGCGCGTCCCGCCTCGCGCGCTATCCCGCCAACAAGATATCCCGTGGCCATGTCTCTCTAGCCATCATAAAGACGGCGCCTTTCTTCTCCCCGGTGATAAACCTGGTTGGCTCCGAGGAACAGTCCTCCTCGCTCTTACAACTCGTAAACCCCCGCCCGTCGACGCTCTCCACCAGGGCAGTTCTGGACGATGTTCGCCCATTTCTTATTTCCTGTTTCCTAGTCCTTATACTTCCTGCTCTCTCCTCCTTATCTGCTGCTTCCCTCTTCCCCTCCCCGCCCCCCCCCCCAACCATCCTATTTTTCCTGGACGCTGTTTCGCAGTCGTTATTTTCTGCTTCCTGAATCGTTATTCTTCCTGCTTTTTTTCATAGACTTTATTCAGGTTCTCCTTATTTGTTGCCGACTTATTCTCTTCCCTTCCTGTTTGCTGAGCGCTCTATAGAGTCCTTTATCTCCTCTGCTTTTTATCAATGGAGAGTGAGGGCAAATTTAATACATTAAAATTCAAATCATTAATACCATTTGATAATAATTTAAATGCAAATCTTCCATACTATTTAACTGGAAATAGTTTGGAATTTGAAATCTTCAGTACGGTTGACTTCAGGTCAGGTAACAATGTCTAACTTAACACTCCTATCTCTATAAATGCAAACGTAGCTACCCAGATGATGAGTCACAAAAAAAAGTACATGATCGACTTGAGAATGGTCCAGGACGGACCGAAACGTCGTCGTCCCTTCACCTTCTAGTGTGTGGTCTGGTCAACGTAGCTACCCAGGCTACTAATGCCATTCAATTGCACGTACTCAAAAACTTTTAACAAAAGGCGTACATATACAATCATTGCCACGTGTACTCGTTTAACCAGACCACACACTAGAAGTTGAAGGGACGCCGACGTTTCGGTCCGTTCTGGACCATTCTCAATCGACTTGAGAATGGTCCAAGACGGACCGAAACGTCGTCGTCCCTTTACCTTCTAGTGTGTGGTCTGGTCAACATACTTCAGCCACGTTATTGTGACTCCTTGCCTGTGTACTCCTCTAAACTTTGCTTTAAACTTTATAGTGGGTTTTCTTGAATCAGAAACTTTATTCGTAACAACTTATACAGGTCATTGCAATAATGGCTGGACTAAACAACTTTACAGCAGTCTAAATCAAATTTATAGTTTGGCAAAAAATAACATCTATATTATAATTTGAAAGGTAATACATATTGTAAAAAAAAAGTACAGTTTACCTTTATATATATATATATATATATATATATATATATATATATATATATATATATATATATATATATATATATATATATATATATTGAAACAACTAGAGACCCTAGAGCTGCCAGTTTTCTCTTTCAGCGCCTTAGTGTGGCGATCCAGAGAGGAAATGCTCACTGCATCCATGGTTCCTGCCCGCCATCTGAGGAGCTGGAAGAGCTCTACAACTTGTAACAAGTAGTCTTGTACCCTGCATGTAACCAATGTTGTAACCCTTTTGTGTAATGAAATTTTAAAATAAAGTTAGATATATATATATGCACAAATACTAAAAGAATAGGGGTGGTAGGAGAAGAAAATATCAAAGTGTTCAGTGAGGATCCACAAGGCCTTTTCTAAGTACTCTTTCTTTTCTTCTCCGAGGCTATGGGTCCCTACACTTGCACCAGAGGTGGTACCAACATGACCCACCGCCCAAATGGTGTTGGATCCTGAACTAGCGACAGGCCATCAAGCTCCCTCGATGCCCTTACTGTTTCTTAACTAGTACGTCCTCACCTCAAGACGATCCAGATAGCCCAGATTTCTTGGAACCAGCTGTTTTTCCGCCTCTCTCAATTCCTCCCCTTCCCCCCTCCTCCGAGGCCCATCCCAAATCCTTATTCTCATCCCTTCCAAGTGTTCCCTTCCCTCTCCCAAGATGCAACCGCATCCAGATCTATCAGATGCCACTGTTGTCTATCTGATGTATAGTCTGCCTACATCTTGGCGTTCCTCGGAGGTTGTTACAAGTCATGGCTGACACTTGCAACGGCTGCTGATTGAATAGCTTGTGAAGCTCTAGGTCGACACCATCACTGCTTATCGACTAGCTGCTCTAACAACCGAAACTATCGCCTGGCGCAATGGTGGTTCAAACAAGATTTCAACATGTTGAAAAAGCTCACGTTAAAGTCAACCCTTCCGCCACCATTTGTGGGTCTTCTGGGTGTTTGGCAACACCGCCTAACATTACGCTTGGAATATATATATATCCAGTGTTGCGTGCTTCCAGTGTTGTGTATATCTTGTTGCGTATATCCAGTTTTGCATATAGGCAGTATTGCCTATATCCATATGCCGAACACCCTCCACACTCCCAACTGTCGCCTCCACACGTAATTCAGCTCTCACGCCCAGATCATTCCACACCCAGCTCCTCCACACCCAACTCCCCCACACCCAACTCCCCCACTCCCAGCTCCTCCACACCCAACTCCCCCACACCCAGCTCCTCCACACCCAGCTCCCCAACACCCAGCTCCTCCACACCCAGCTCCTCTACACCCAGCTCCCCCACACCCAGCTCCTCCACACCCAGCTCCTCTACACTCAGCTACCCCACACCCAGCTCCTCCACACCCAGCTCCTCTACACTCAGCTCCCCCACACCCAGCTCCTCCACACCCAGCTCCTCCACACCCAGCTCCTCTACACCCAGCTCCCCCACACCCAGCTCCTCCACACCCAGCTCCTCTACACTCAGCTACCCCACACCCAGCTCCTCCACACCCAGCTCCTCTACACTCAGCTCCCCCACACCCAGCTCCTCCACACCCATCTCCCCCACACCCAGCTCCTCCACACCCAGCACCCCCACACCCAGCTCCTCCACACCCAACACTGTGTATACTAAACTCTATATTACTGTGCTCCTCTGCGGACAGATACTTCTCTATGCTCCCAACGAGTCGTCGTGCAGATGGTGTTTACATAACAAAAGATATCGCACGCGTACCTTTATACTCGACTGCTTTTACTCAATTACCTCCCGGGTACTTATCCGGACGGAACACCGAGCATTAACCGGCCGGCAGAACACCGGCAAGAAAGCCACAGCTGGATTACGGGAGTATTTACGTGTCTGGGAACGAGGTGGGAGAGAGTGACTTGGGCATTTCCGATACAGAGATTTCGTCGCCAGTATCGGCTTTGCGTTATCCGGGGAAACACGGGCGCATGTACGGGAGTTAAAAATAACCAGGAGGAAAAGATATTTCTCGCGCCAAGACTGGCAGGAAATTAAGAAAGTAATGAGCTGGAAAGATCACACACGATGAACACCTTGACTGATGAACACATGAACAAATCCCAACCCGTTCTCGCACTTGCTTATGGTCAATATTGGCTTATTTAATAAGTGCATATGTGACATACTAATTGTGAATATTTTAGTTTACCTTGAAAAGCTTCATAGAAAGCACTGACCTCACCTAAGCTTTTTAGTATGTTAAGATAAGCATCTTATTGCTTCTTGTATACAATTATTACTTAACCTATCAAACTGTCCACAAGGGCCGTGACGAGGATTCGAACCTACGTCTGTGAGCATCACAGACGCTGCCTTAATCGACTGAGCTGATTTGTTCATTGATGCATCACTTTATTGTGATTTCTGTGTGTACTGATAACATTGTCTTGATTGTTAACCACATGACACTGTGGTGATTGTTGGCGACAATCCCTCCTGGTGTACCCCTATACCGATATACCAAGTATTAGCTCGGTATATCGGTATATGAATGGGGATAATGGCCTCAATAACCATCCCAGGTCAATATACAATATACAACGTAGGGAGTGTTGACTTAACAACCTTATATATATATATATATATATATATATATATATATATATATATATATATATATATATATATATATATATATATATATATATATATATATATATATATAATGTGTGTGTGTAAATCACGAAAAATAAACACGTGATTAAAAAGTGACAGTATCAGACCACGGAGGAAAATTGAAACAGGAAATTTCCTTAAGTACTTTCGTATATTAATACGTCTTCAGGAGCGTATATTAATATATCCTGTTTCAATTCTCCTCCGTAGTCTGACACTGTCACTTTTTAATCACGTGTTTATTTTTTCGTGATTTACACACACACACACACACACACACACACACACACACACACACACACACACACACACACACACACACACACACACACACACACACACACATATATATAAGATTAAAGAGTATGGGAGGAGTACTGCAAGGTTGAGAAAGAGGAGACAATCACCCACTAATGCTCACACCAATAAGTCACTTGGCGCCCTAATTTAACAACTGACATTTACGGTGACGGAGGTACCGACATTCTGTAATTTCATAATTGCTCACTGGCATTGTTTAATTACCTCGTTTCACGCCTCCAGACACACACACACACGCACACACACACACACACACACACACACACACACACACACACACACACACACACACACACACACACACACACACACAGGGGGCCTCGTAGCCTGGTGGATAGCGCGCAGGACTCGTAATTCTGTGGCGCGGGTTCGATTCCCGCACGAGGCAGAAACAAATGGGCAAAGTTTCTTTCACCCTGAATGTCCCCCCTTGTTACCTAGCAGTAAGTAGGTACCTAGGAGTTAGTCAGCTGTCACGGGCTGCTTCCTGGTGTGTGTGTGTGTGTGTGTGTGTGTGTGTGTGTGTGTGTGTGTGTGTGTGTGTGTGTGTGTGTGTGTACTCACCTAGTTGTACTCACCTAGTTGTGTTTGCGGGGGTTGAGCTCTGGCTCTTTGGTCCCGCCTCTCAACCGTCAATCAACAGGTGTACAGATTCCTGAGCCTATCGGGCTCTGTCATATCTACACTTGAAACTGTGTATGGAGTCAGCCTCCACCACATCACCCCCTAATGCATTCCATTTGTCAACCACTCTGACACTAAAAAAGTTCTTTCTAATATCTCTGTGGCTCATTTGGGCACTCAGTTTCCACCTGTGTCCCCTTGTGCGTGTTCCCCTTGTGTTAAATAGACTGTCTTTATCTACCCTATCAATCCCCTTCAGA
>NC_091152.1:14508059-14513059 GCF_040958095.1 Procambarus clarkii
ATCACTAGAGACGGGAGACCTACCAGAAATATGGAAGACGGCGAATGTGGTCCCAATATACAAAAAGGGCGACAGACAAGAGGCACTGAACTACAGGCCAGTGTCCTTGACTTGTATACCATGCAAGGTGATGGAGAAGATCGTGAGAAAAAACCTGGTAACACATCTGGAGAGAAGGGACTTCGTGACAAATCGCCAACATGGATTCAGGGAGGGTAAATCTTGCCTTACAGGCTTGATAGAATTCTACGATCAGGTGACACAGATTAAGCAAGAAAGAGAGGGCTGGGCGGACTGCATTTTCTTGGATTGTCGGAAAGCCTTTGACACAGTACCGCATAAGAGGCTGGTACATAAGCTGGAGAGACAGGCAGGTGTAGCTGGTAAGGTGCTCCAGTGGATAAGGGAGTATCTAAGCAATAGGAAGCAGAGAGTTACGGTGAGGGGTGAGACCTCCGATTGGCGTGAAGTCACCAGTGGAGTCCCACAGGGCTCTGTACTCGGTCCTATCTTGTTTCTGATATATGTAAATGATCTCCCGGAGGGTATCGATTCATTTCTCTCAATGTTTGGCGGACGATGCTAAAATTATGAGAAGGATTTAAAACAGAAGAGGACTGTTTGAGGCTTCAAGAAGACCTAGACAAGCTGAAGGAATGGTCGAACAAATGGTTGTTAGAGTTTAACCCAACCAAATGTAATGTAATGAAGATAGGTGTAGGGAGCAGGAGGCCAGATACAAGGTATCATCTGGGAGAGGAAATTCTTCAGGAGTCAGAGAAGGAAAAAGACTTGGGGGTTGATATCACGCCAGACCTGTCTCCTGCAGCACATATCAAGCGGATAACATCAGCGGCATATGCCAGGCTGGCCAACATACGAACGGCATTCAGAAACTTGTGTAAAGAATCATTCAGAACTTTGTATACACATATGTCAGGCCAATCCTGGAGTATGCAGCCCCAGCATGGAGTCCATATCTAGTCAAGGATAAGACTAAACTGGAAAAGGTTCAAAGGTTTGCCACCAGACTAGTACCCGAGCTGAGAGGTATGAGCTACGAGGAGAGACTACGGGAATTAAACCTCACTTCGCTGGAAGACAGAAGAGTTAGGGAGGACATGATCACCACATTCAAGATTCTGAAGGGGATTGATAGGGTAGATAAAGACAGTCTATTTAACACAAGGGGAACACGCACAAGGGGACACAGGTGGAAACTGAGTGCCCAAATGAGCCACAGAGATATTAGAAAGAACTTTTTTAGTGTCAGAGTGGTTGACAAATGGAATGCATTAGGGGGTGATGTGGTGGAGGCTGACTCCATACACAGTTTCAAGTGTAGATATGACAGAGCCCGATAGGCTCAGGAATCTGTACACCTGTTGATTGACGGTTGAGAGGCGGGACCAAAGAGCCAGAGCTCAACCCCCGCAAACACAACTAGGTGAGTACACACACACACACACACACACACACACACACACACGCTTGCAACAATGCCCCATCTCTGCAACTAGTGTCGTTGACTGCAAGTCAGCATAAATAGCCTCGTAACTGCAAGGTGAAATAACATGCAACCAATCAACCCGATTGGCCACAATGGGCCCCGCGCCTTGGTCGAGGGTTAACAAGCCAAATATCAGGGAGGGAAGCGCCCGGAACTCGTCAAGGGTGGAAGAGAGAATATGAAGAATGGCAGAAAAGATGGGAGAGGTGAGAGTGCCATAGAGGGAAGAGAGGGAAGGAGAGAGAGAGAGAGAGAGAGAGAGAGAGAGAGAGAGAGAGAGAGAGAGATGAGAGAGATGAGAGAGAGAGAGAGAGAGAGAGAGAGAGAGATCACTCTTCGGTCCTATAAGTGTCAGTGAAGGTCTCCTGTCCTTCAAGGGTTGGTGTGTGACTCTGGGGCGCCCGAGATAATTTAACATTCTGGCAAAAGATTCTGATCCTGAGTCAGTACTCAAGGCGCTAGTACTTAGTACTCAGAAGAATTTCAGAAGGGAACATAACAGATAAATCTTATTGCTGTGACCTTCTTAGTCTTACTGGAGAGTGTCAGGCGTGAGGGAGGGAGGGAGAGAGAGGGAGAGAGAGAGAGGGCGGGAAAGAGAGCGAGGAGGAGAGAGAGACACCACATGCAAATAAGACACTGGCTACGGAGGGTGGCTAAGGGAAGACAATTTACATTCTGAGAGTGGCAGGCTGGAGGGCGCCACCTGTCTGCCTGTCAACCTACCAACACTAGCTAATGTTGATGAGTGTTGCCTCCCGGCACGACAGGCAACGATGGAGCAAACAGGAGAGCAAGAGCTGAGGGGCACAAAGTTGAGAGGAAGGAGGTGGCCGGTAGTAGTTCCTTCCAGTGAGGGAAGGAATACATATGAATAAAAATCAAATCAATAAGTAGACACTAACAATTTACGACATGTATACAGAGAACTATAAAGCTACAGAGTATGTAGAGAGCAATTGTTAACTCTTGACTAGTTGCAGGCGAGGAGTCACAATAACGTGGCTGAAGTATGTTGACCAGACCACACACTAGAAGGTGAAGGCACGACGACACTGAGAATGGTCCGAAACGTCGTCGTCCCTTCACCTTCTAGTGTGTGATCTGGTCAACGGGTTCTTGATAATGAGGAGCTCCGTGGAACGAAGGAGCTTCTTTGTTCCATAGTATATGATGTCGTGTAAAATTTCGGTGAGAGCAGGTGCTTTTAACTCATTGAAAACAGCCCCCAGCCAACTCAGAACCCTTTACATACATAACCTGATACATCTGTACACCTGCCTTTATGAAGCATGTAACCTTCCATCTAAATATACGGGTATGACGTCGACCAAACTCAAGACGCATTTCTCCAGTCATCTTTAATCAGGTGGCTCTAAAAATCAGGTAAGAGGCCATGACATCACCCAGGCAACAGAAAATGTTGAATAAAAACACTTGTATATTAGATAAAGTCCATTATGTAAGACTATTACAAATTCTCGAAGCCCTATACACAAGCAACCCACCATAAATACTCAAATGACGGAATCATTCACTCTACCCACCATGAGAGTGAGAGCACTCTACCCACCATGAGAGTGAGAGCACTCTACCCACCATGAGACTGAGAGCACTCTACCCACCATGAGAGTGAGAGCACTCTACCCACCATGAAAGTGAGAGCACTCTACCCACCATGAAAGTGAGAGCACTCTACCCACCATGAGAGAGAGCACTCTACCCACCATGAGAGTGAGAACACTCTACCCACCATGAGAGTGAGAGCACTCTACCCACCATGAGAGAGAGAGCACTCTACCCACCATGAAAGTGAGAGCACTCTACCCACCACAAGAGTGAGAGCACTCTACCCACCATGAGAGAGAGAGCACTCTACCCACCATGAGAGTGAGAGCACTCTACCCACCATGAGAGTGAGAGCACTCTACCCACCATGAGAGTGAGAGCACTCTACCCACCCATGAGAGAGAGCACTCTACCCACCATGAGAGTGAGAGCACTCTACCCACCACAAGAGTGAGAGCACTCTACCCACCATGAGAGAGAGAGCACTCTACCCACCATGAGAGTGAGAGCACTCTACCCACCATGAGAGTGAGAGCACTCTACCCACCATGAGAGAGAGAGCACTCTACCCACCATGAGAGAGAGCACTCTACCCACCATGAGAGTGGAGAGCACTCTACCCACCATGAGAGTGAGAGCACTCTACCCACCATGAGAGAGAGCACTCTACCCACCATGAGAGAGAGAGCACTCTACCCACCATGAGAGCACTCTACCCACCATGAGAGTGAGAGCACTCTACCCACCAAAAGAGTGAGAGCACTCTACCCACCATGAGAGAGAGAGAGCACTCTACCCACCATGAGAGTGAGAGCACTCTACCCACCATGAGAGAGAGAGAGCACTCTACCCACCATGAGAATGCAATGGCATTCGAGCAATTCTATTCGAATGTCTCCTTCAGCTCCTGCAGACGTCTGACATCAGGTACCTGCATAAAAATGTCCGTCAACATACCTGCAGTATATGGCGGGTTTCTAGTCCATGTCAACTGAGACCCTCTGCTCTATGGTGCCCATGTAAATGTTCGCAAACAGGACACCTAGGGGAGAACCCATGGCGACCCCATCTACTTGCTTATACATGTGCCCATCTGGGCTCACGAAGGGTGCCTCTTTAGTGCAGGCTTGGAGTAGCTTTCTTTAGTATATTTTCTGGTATTTCAAGGGGAGTAGAAGCCGGATCACGATACCGATATCCGGATACCGATAGCCGGATGATAATGGACTCTGTCCATTATCATCCCGATTGTTTCATCCACAGGTACGTTGGTAAACAACAGGGCTCCATCAAGGAACATATAATCTCTTCTCACAACCAGACCATCACCAGAGAAATCTTAACAAACAACACAGAAATCATCGATAGGTACAGTGATAGCAGGAGACTCGACATCAGCGAGGCACTACACATCAAAAAGTCAACACCAGCAATCAACAGCCAATTAATGCACAACTATATTCTACCCACTTCAAGACCCCGAACCAATATGGAAGCAGCAAGAGGAAGTATGGACCAATTGGCCTTCTGAAGTTAACTTCCATTCTTATGTTCTCATATCCAAGTAATACCCATTGTTTCGTGTTCCGTCTTGTGTTTGTCATAAGTTTCTTCACCTCACCCAAAACTTTTGTACCATATCACCTCACCCCCCCAATATATATATATATATATATATATATATATATACTATATATATATATATATATATATATATATATATATATATATATAATATATATATACTTTTCCCTATTAACATATAACATAACCAAAATAGTGCATTAGGTGCTGATTAAATATAAAAGCCTCTTGGAGTTAACTTGATAAAATTCCTTCAAAATATGACGTTAATTGGCCGGGAATTGTTTAAATTTCTCTCTCATGGCGGCCACGGAAGGAGGCCTCATGTGGCCCTTTA
>NC_091152.1:14518059-14538059 GCF_040958095.1 Procambarus clarkii
CGAGGCTAGTACAGACAGTGGTCCTCGAGGCTAGTAAAGACGGAGGTGAAACATGGGGGGGGGGGAATAGCTCTATTTAGTCCATTATTCCACCCCCCAGTCAACTAACGAGTCCGGGGGAAACAGCTCTCTCTAGTCCGTTATCCCGCCTCCAGTTAACTAACTATTCTAGAGCACTCCCAGAGTTCCTACGGCAGCCTCTCTCGTTCAACACCTTGTAACCTAGGTATTCGATTACCTAGGTGCTACAACTACAAGGCGCCGTAACTTGATCAGCTACCCGCAACTCTAGAGAACTCTAGAACACATTTCACTGCCACAAACGTATAAGAGAACCGAAAGGGAAGAGATGAATAATGAAGTAATTAGTGAGGGTTTGGGGTGAGAGAGGTAGAGAGCTGGGAGGAGCGAGGAGGGTCGTCAGTTGAAAGGGAGAGGAGAGAGAATACGGAGATGAGTGGAGGTAGAGGTAGAAAAGTAGATAGTAGAAGCAGAAGAGTAGATAGTAGAAGTAGAAAAGTGTTGCCACCATCCATTCAAGACCGTTACATACCAGACAAGGAATGGAACTTGTCGGTATCACAATATTCTCAAAGATGTTATAAAAAGGTCATTATTAGTATGTTTCATCTGTATCATGTATCCTGTAAGATTCTTTAACTCAATAACCTCAAGAGTACTCTACTCTAGTTTGCATTTTCTATCCAAAAAATCCCAGATCTAGGAACAATTAAAATCCGATTACAAGTAAAGTGACTCAAGTCTTTATTTGGCATGATAAATATCGGAATTCAAACAATCGAACTGAAGGTCCATTATTAATGCAGCCAGATCAGTTAGCCATTCCAGCCAGCCCAGTCAGCCATTCCAGCCAGCCCAGTCAGCCATTCCAGCCAGCACAGTCAGCCATTCCAGCCAGCACAGTTAGCCATTCCAGCCAGCCCAGTCAGCCCAGTTAGCCATTCCAACCAGCCCAGTTAGCCATTCCAGCCAGCCCAGTTAGCCATTCCAGCCAGCACAGTTAGCCATTCCAGCCAGCCCAGTCAGCCATTCCAGCCAGCACAGTTAGCCATTCCAGCCAGCCCAGTTAGCCATTCCAGCCAGCCCAGTCAGCCATTCCAGCCAGCACAGTTAGCCATTCCAGCCAGCACAGTTAGCCATTCCAGCCAGCACAGTCAGCCATTCCAGCCAGCACAGTCAGCCATTCCAGCCAGCACAGTCAGCCATTCCAGCCAACCTTGCAAACAGCTTTATCAACACCGAAAACCTAAGATCTAATGTGATAGTTCAAACTAGAGTTCCATAATACTCCAGGGGCCAGATTCATGAGCTTCGAAGAGCTCCGAAGCACCAGGAGGCTGTTTATAACAATAACAACAGTTGATTGACAAGTTTTCATGCTTGTAAACTGTTTAATAAATGTAACCAAAGCCATCAATGATTGAGGAAAGATGTACACGTTCGTAAGTACTTGCGTAACTGCTTCGTGAATCTGGCCCCAGTTCCATAATTGCTTAAGCATGCAACACTATGATGTCGTGGTCATTACATCTTACGACACGGGTTTACTGAATAGAGATCACCAATACCCTGACGCTCGCACCATCAGCCGTAACCACACAGGTGCCAATTCGCTAAAATTTCATTTTTTTCGCTCCCTTACGAGTAATTAATAGCTCAATAACGGTAATTAACCCTCTCACATGTCCTAATTAAAGAGATTAGCCGCAGGCCAGGCGAGACGGTCCACAATGGCACCCGTCACACAATTACCAGGGACAAAAGCGCCAAGCTTAATGGTCGTCCAGTCACGTTTGTGGCACTGGAGGGATTGGTGTATATGTGGCACTGGAGGGATTGGTGTCTATGTGGCACTGGAGGGATTGGTGTCCCTCTGGCACTGGAGTGATTGGTGTCCCTCTGGCACTGGAGGGATTGGTGACCCTCTGGCACTGGAGGGATTGGTGTCTATGTGGCACTGGAGGGATTGGTGTCCCTGTGGCACTGGAGGGATTGGTGTATATGTGGCACTGGAGGGATTGGTGCATATGTGGCACTGGAGGGATTGGTGTCCCTGTGGCACTGGAGGGATTGGTGTATATGTGGCACTGGAGGGATTGGTGTCCCTGTGGCACTGGAGGGATTGGTGTCCCTGTGGCACTGGAGGGATTGGTGTCCCTGTGGCACTGAAGGGATTGGTGTCTCTATGGCACTGGAGGGATTGGTGTCCCTATGTGGCACTGGAGGGATTGGTGTCCCTATGTGGCACTGGAGGGATTGGTGTCTATGTCGCACTGGAGGGATTGGTGTCCCTGTGGCACTGGAGGGATTGGTGTATATGTGGCACTGGAGGGATTGGTGCATATGTGGCACTGGAGGGATTGGTGTCCCTGTGGCACTGGAGGGATTGGTGTATATGTGGCACTGGAGGGATTGGTGTCCCTGTGGCACTGGAGGGATTGGTGTCCCTGTGGCACTGGAGGGATTGGTGTCCCTGTGGCACTGAAGGGATTGGTGTCTCTATGGCACTGGAGGGATTGGTGTCCCTATGTGGCACTGGAGGGATTGGTGTCCCTATGTGGCACTGGAGGGATTGGTGTCCCTATGTGGCACTGGAGGGATTGGTGTCCCTATGTGGCACTGGAGGGATTGGTGTCCCTATGTGGCACTGGAGGGATTGGTGTCCATGTGGCACTGGAGGGATTGGTGTCCCTGTGGCACTGGAGGGATTGATGTCTATGTGGCACTGGAGGGATTGGTGTCCCTGTGGCACTGGAGGGATTGGTGTCCCTCTGGCACTGGAGGGATTGGTGTCCCTGTGGCACTGGAGGGATTGGTGTCCCTGTGGCACTGGAGGGATTGGTGTCCCTGTGGCACTGGAGGGATTGGTGTCCCTGTGGCACTGGAGGGATTGGTGTCCCTGTGGCACTGGAGGGATTGGTGTCTATGTGGCACTGTAAGTGTCAGTGACACGATATAACACATATTTAAGGCTTGGTGTCCCCTACTTTATTTACATAAAAGCGGTCACATAAACACAATGTTCCATCACATTTAAGAAGTCATCACAAGACGCTGCAACCCGAGACACTCTAATGTAGATTGGCCTTTCGATTGGACACAATGTCCAATCGAAATGCCAATCGTGCAGGTTCAGTGCATATTTTGCCACTACATATGCAAACAACAAATGCAGTGTTATTATATGTGACTTACAGAGTGCATTCTTGGTACTGAACGCACATGGAAGTAACAGACAGAAAAGAATTAGTGATATTTGGATAACGTAGCTGCTAAAGAAAATAGGTTTGAAGTAAACCTTTCCTGAATTCCACATTAGTTTGGCACCTCAAAGCATGATCCTGTTGCAACCCGTTCTCGCACTTGCTTACTGTCAATATTGGCTTATTTAGTAAGTGCATATGTGACATACTAATTGAATATTTTGAATATATACCGTTGATAGGTTAAGTAATAATTGTAAACAAGAAGCAATAAGATGCTTATCTTAACATACTAAGAAGGTTAGGTGAGGTCGGTGTTTTCTATGAAGCTTTTCAAGGTAAACTAAAATATTTACAATCAATTAGTATATCACATATGCACTTATTAAATAAGCCAATATTGACTGTAAGTGCGAGAGCGGGTTGCCTGTTGACACGCTTGTAAGGACAGCCTGTAACAGACTTGTAGTGGCAATTAATACAGGTGTTTCAACAGCAGTGACAAGACTAATATCCTATGACAATCTTACTTATATTAGGACTAAAGTATAATAATAATAATAATAATAATAATTTTTATTTAGGCAAAGGTACATACATAAAGAGATTTTACAAAGTTTGTTGGCTTTATAGATAGGAGCTAGTACATACAATGCCTAAAGCCACTATTACGCAAAGCGGAGCCTAGTATAGCCAAGCCTAGAACAGCCCCCTTGTATGGTGAGAGTTATTCTCACTCAATAGCTGTTGTTTAGCTCTTTATTACTTTGTGTCAGCGTATTTTAATTAGACGAAATATAGGTCGGGTCAGTACGAATGTGTTTGTGTGATACCAGAGTACATTATGTGGTAAGGACTCAGAGGGGCGAGGACGATTTCCCGCCTAGTGGAGGGTGACGTAGAATTTTCCAGAAACTGAAGACACCAAATGACGACGGCAACTGGGGAAAACAACTACCTGTTTTAACCAATCAGTGCCGAGGACAATCGTGGCTTCTTGCACGCCGGCCTGGAGATTGGCCAAGACCTTCACTTGTGTTAGAGAGTCGAGAGGCCGCACATGCCGAATGGCGCTCTGGCCCTGTTAACTCTGGAAACACAAACCGTAACTGTCTCTATTTTCCGCTTGTTACAACTTGTAATAAAGTTGTTACATCTTGGCTTAACGTGTTTATGACGTATTAGAACGTTGTTACAACTTGCTATATTGGTTGTTATAACTGGTTAGGTGGTGTTAAAACTTGTTCGAACGTTGTTAAAACTTGTTATATTGGTTGTTTTAACTGGTAAGGAAGTGTTAAAACTTGTTCGAACGTTGTACCAACGTCGTAGTTTCGGTGTGTGTTTGGCGGGATTGGTCCTGTTTCGTGAGCTTGACGCCGTGTCAGCAGGTCCGACCCAACAAAGGTCTGTGATGACAGCTAGGAGGGAGTGTGCGGGAACCCAGCAACTGATCTAGAGAAAGTGGTTTGTTGGAACCTTTGTGAGAAAAGCTGAGACAAGACGAGTTGCTGCAAGCATGGGTACAGACCCATTGTTGGTGGTCTGTGTGGTCGGAGAGACCAGAAACATCTGAAGATCATGGACATGCCAGAGAAGGACTCCAGTCTTCGTGGGTACGAGGGGAAGTGGGCGGGAGGAGCCTAGCCTACCCGTCGCACAGCATCATGGGGCCACACAGGTCTAGACCATGTTTGGTGTGTGTGTAGACCCGAGGAACTCGACGCCAGGCGCCGTGTGTGAGACATCAGCTATGAGCCAGACACCAGGAGCTACACACAACAGCGGTTTGGTCTAAGTCTGAAAGTATGGGAAGTAAGCCCGAATTTAAGGGATTGCGGCGTCTTTAAGTGAGCAGTGACATTTAAACAGAGACCGGTGAGTTAGTCCCAGGTACCTAGAGTGGAAGCCCAATGAAAGTGAAGAGTATTAATATATAGAAGCAGTTGGGGGCCAGTGGTTGAAGCTGTGCGGCCATCGTGTGAGGGCTGGTCAGCGTGTGAACAGTTATCTTGAGGTTATCTTGAGATGATTTCGGGGCTTTAGTGTCCCCGCGGCCCGGTCCTCGACCAGGCCTCCACCCCCAGGAAGCAGCCCGTGACAGCTGACTAACACCCAGGTACCTATTTTACTGCTAGGTAACAGGGGCATAGGGTGAAAGAAACTCTGCCCATTGTTTCTCGCCGGCGCCCGGGATCGAACCCGGGACCACAGGATCACAAGTACAGCGTGCTGTCCGCTCGGCCGACCGGCTCCCAGTGTTTCAGTGCAAAGGTGTTAGTGGCGGCTAGTAAAGGCTGACCCAACACAAGTGTGACCACAGTGAAATAAAGGGGCAACACGACAGGGGGACAAAGTAAAGGGCATATATAGGAGGTACAATTTGAGCGAACTGACACTAATTACTCTTCGTTACCAAGTAAGTAACACGAAGTACTTCACGTTTCTGTGGTAGAGGCCACAGATGTCTACAGGTCAAGGAGGACCCAGGACACAACCGTCTCGTCCAGCGGATGGAAGCAGACTGGTGGACCAAGACATTCCTGGCTCCAAGGGACAGTTGTCAATTAGCCTCCAACAATATCAATATTTATTACCCTTGAGTGAGTTGTCTACCAATTGTTTAAACAAAGCTACTGTGGTGCAATCACAGTAGCTTAGGTGAAATATTATTAATTGGGTATTGTATAGCTTGTGAAGCGGGTCCCGATGATGGCCCCCAAGGTGAGGATATAAGATAAAACTTGAGTAGCAGCCTAGGACTCTATTATTAACAGGCATAGCCGCAGAGAACTCCAGATGATGGAAGTTGACATTATATATACATGTCTTGTGGAAGGCGTCGGCAAGCAGCGCCCACACCTGCCAGTGGGCTGTGCCGGCAGACATTTCCCACATCCAGACACAGACCATACCTTAAACTGCTGGTACAAGAACAGGTACAGTGAGTGTACCTGAGGCAGGGTACAAGAACAGGTACAGTGGGTGTGCCTGAGGCAGGGTACAAGAACAGGTACAGTGGGTGTGCCTGAGGCAGGGTACAAGAACAGGTACAGTGAGTGTACCTGAGGCAGGGTACAAGAACAGGTACAGTGAGTGTACCTGAGGCAGGGTACAAGAACAGGTACAGTGAGTGTACCTGAGGCAGGGTACAAGAACAGGTACAGTGAGTGTACCTGAGGCAGGGTACAAGAACAGGTACAGTGAGTGTACCTGAGGCAGGGTACAAGAACAGGTACAGTGGGTGTGCCTGAGGCAGGGTACAAGAACAGGTACAGTGGGTGTGCCTGAGGCAGGGTACAAGAACAGGTACAGTGGGTGTGCCTGAGGCAGGGGTACAAGAACAGGTACAGTGGGTGTACCTGAGGCAGGGTACAAGAACAGGTACAGTGGGTGTGCCTGAGGCAGGGTACAAGAACAGGTACAGTGAGTGTACCTGAGGCAGGGTACAAGAACAGGTACAGTGGGTGTGCCTGTGGCAGGGGTACAAGAACAGGTACAGTGGGTGTACCTGAGGCAGGGTACAAGAACAGGTACAGTGAGTGTACCTGAGGCAGGGTACAAGAACAGGTACAGTGGGTGTGCCTGAGGCAGGGTACAAGAACAGGTACAGTGGGTGTGCCTGAGGCAGGGTACAAGAACAGGTACAGTGAGTGTACCTGAGGCAGGGTACAAGAACAGGTACAGTGGGTGTGCCTGAGGCAGGGTACAAGAACAGGTACAGTGGGTGTACCTGAGGCAGGGTACAAGAACAGGTACAGTGGGTGTGCCTGAGGCAGGGTACAAGAACAGGTACAGTGGGTGTACCTGAGGCAGGGTACAAGAACAGGTACAGTGGGTGTGCCTGAGGCAGGGTACAAGAACAGGTACAGTGGGTGTACCTGAGGCAGGGTACAAGAACAGGTACAGTGGGTGTGCCTGAGGCAGGGTACAAGAACAGGTACAGTGAGTGTACCTGAGGCAGGGTACAAGAACAGGTACAGTGAGTGTACCTGAGGCAGGGTACAAGAACAGGTACAGAGGTACAGTGGGTGGGCACAACGTAGGTCTTGATGAAAATGCGGGCTTGGCGAGTCCCCTGGTAGCAAGAAATGACTGGCCCAGGTAATGTATCGCCGGCAAAGCTTTTAGTGGCCCGTAGTACACAACACCTGCAGCAGGGCGCTGGGAGGTAACTTTGGAGGAGGAGGAGGAGTTAGGGGGAGAGGGGGGAAGGGGAGGGTCTTGAGAGGTAAATGGATATAGCGAGAAGAGGTACTTTCGCCTGCCCTATGGCAGCATGAACTTTGCGGCCAATACAAGCTTAACAAACTGTCAAATGTTTTTTGGCCCCACGCACGAGGTGGCTGCTCTTTATATCTCCTCAAACACATTCATACAGTCTAACCTGAAACACTCCGACGAGCTCCCTGTATCAAGTTACCCCCGGTAATTTTGCGTTGATATATGCAAATCCTTCTTTATATCATTCCTGGTATACCGGTCCCATATGTATATTTCAACCATGGCGCCAATTGCTCTTCCGTCTTTCAAGAGAGCAAAATAAAAACCTTTCTCAATCTCTCGACATATTGGGACGTTCCCAGTTCCTCGGATCAAATTTGTAATTTTTCTCTGCGCTCCTTCACGTGGATTCTGTGGTTCGGTGCCTAAATCTGAACTGCGTAATCTAAATGAGGCCGAATAGGCAAGATGAAGATCAAGAGTAACATATTATTTATACTACTAAAGCTTCAACATGTGCATTACAGTAGCCTATTTACTTAGCTTATAATGGGGTATATGTATATCTATGATATAGAATGTCAGTCTGGGTGTGTGTAAAGTTGGAGGCCAAAGGCTTGGGGCTAGCCTCACTCAAATTGGCAGAAGGAATATTTGGGGTATGGGATTAACATAGGCTGATCAGAATTCAAAAGAGAACCGCGTGACAGGGTCATATTCAGACCCCCTCGACGATTATGCCACTGCTTGACAGTTACACAGCTGAATTATTTTTTAAAAATCATGTTTGTTTCCTTTTAGAAATATACACCATTTTATTTAATCTCGGGAAAATTAACTGAAATTTCCTATTAATCAAACTAATGTAAATTAAAAATGTAAATTAAAATCTGCCCCTCCCACAGAAAATTTGAATTTAACTCAAATTATTATTATATTATATTTAATATAAATTAATTATATTAAATTATTAATTATTCTGATTATTATAATTATTTTATATTTATAAAATTATAAATTTATTATATTAAATTTATAAAATTTAATATATTAAATTTATAAAATTATTAAATTAATATATAATATTAATTACAATATATGGGTGTTTATTGGCAAGTGTCCCACTGACCAGCTCCTTCCACGAATTTGGGATCATGAATCCCAATGGAGTTCCTAAGGTATTTTGGTAATATTTCATTCAGTAATTCACCTGTAGCACTGGTCGAGGATAAGAATGCCGGCAATGCTAAGTGTGTCGCCTTGCGAATACCTATACCCCCGAGTCTACCTGGGAGCGTTACTTGGTACCACTGGTCATCTTGCCGAAGATGATAGGCGTTAGGGTGAACGCTGGCCTAGTGAATGAGAGGGACGAACGCTAGCCAGCGTTCACCCATTAATGAAACAAACTGAAATAAACACTATCGGAAGGCATTGGAGGTTTAGTATGGTTCAGGAACCGAAAGTCACACAAAGTATCAATGAGTGAGGACAACGTTGCAGTTACAGTACCCAGACCAGCCCCATCGTAGAGAAAGTGCCTCGAGAAGTACTCACCTTTGTATCATAGTGTCACTCCGCCTCCTTGCCCCCAAAGCTGAATTATGGACACTCCAAGAGGTAGTTCATGACAAACATTATCAACAATACCATCAAGAGTAGCCTCGCCACCACCAGGTGCCCAGCAGAGAGAGAGCCCCCTTCTTCTGATTCTGCCAGCCCTCTTGGTTGGCCAGATGGAATTATATGTTTGGACTCTTTAATATATGTATTAAGTTCCCTTCGCTTACAAGGGAAACTAAACAATTGTCTTTCTAAAGATAATTTTTACACGTTTAATAGAAATGACAAGTCAATGAAATCCCTTGGAAACTACAGGCTGAAAGCACAAGGCAAGTGACGCAGTAACCGTGGCGCAGTGGTAAGACACTCGCCTGGCGTTTCGCAAGCGCTATGGCTTGGGTTCGAATCCTGGCCGGGGAGGATTGACCGGGCGCCAGTCCTTAACTGTAGCCTCTGTTCACCCAGCAGTGAATGGCTACCTGGTTGTTAAACGATTCGGCGAGTCGTATTCTGGGGAAATTAGGATTAAGAACCTGCCCGAAACGCTACGCGTGCTGGTGGCTTTACAAGAATGTAAAAACTCTTGTATATATCAATAATCAATAAGTATGGAGTGAGTAGTGTTGAGCCATTAGCCAGCCAGTATGTGAATGTGGGTTCCCATCTTTATGGGTCCTGACGGTCTAGCAATACCTTACCCGGCTTGAGAACTCTCCAATGCTATCTGCAAGTTGTGGCTCAGACCTTCAAGCATCAACAGTTTCAAGAAATCTGCTGACCGTCTTCAGATTGGCAGCGTTATCCCTCGTGATCCTTACGAACTCACTTTAACCAGAGAGGATATGGATCTCGTATCTTGAGATGATTTCGGGGCTTTAGTGTCCCCGCGGCCCGGTCCTCGACCAGGCCTCCACCCCCAGGAAGCAGCCCGTGACAGCTGACTAACACCCAGGTACCTATTTTACTGCTAGGTAACAGGGGCATAGGGTGAAAGAAACTCTGCTATTTTTCTCTCCGGCGCCCGGGATCGAACCCGGGACCACAGGATCACAAGTCGAGAGTGCTGTCCGCTCGGCCGACCGGCTCCCTGGATCATCGTAGTATTTTCATATTTTTTTAACGATGACATAGTTGTTAAATGTTACGTTGTTATCATATCATAGTTATCAAGAAGGCTTTTAGCTGCCACTTCGAACTTAGAAGTCTAAAGAGGGATTGAGTAATTACCTCGAGTCTTTCCTTCCTACGCCAGAAACGCTCTTACGTACCTTTATAGTGACCTCTCCGTCTGGAGGTCAAATATGTTGTGTAGCAGGATCTCCAACTCACCTTCCGGGTCATCTCACTTGACCTGGACATAACGTGACAGTTTACGCCCAGATTTAAGAGCGCGAGTTGGACCTCAGTGAGGTTGATGCCATCAAGATTCAGGAGGCCATCTCTGGGTCTGGGAACAACATAGGGTCTACCCAACAGGGTCACTTTCTTGGTGCTCCTCGTCTCCTTGTCCAGATGTTCATCTGGAATACTGTTTACCCATTGGTCGATTTTGGTTCAGTGATCTTAATTCCTTCTGATTCGGTCCTATTTGAAGAAATTGGTATACTAGGCAAGCTGAAGATGATAATCGTACAATTTCATTAAGCACATCAGATGTGACTTAATTTATCATCACTGAATCCGTAATATTGATCAATATATTAATACAACTGTATGTTCGAATCCTGAATTTATGCAAAATGTATTATTTGTGACCACACAATTTCTTGTGTGCAAGAAATCCATTTGTAAAGCTTCCTTTAGTCGTGACCCTACGAGACACCCCACACGACACAGTAATTAGACATGACACAAAACCATTGACGTACCAGACCAGGGTAATCACTACGGGCATTAGCAGGGCCTCGGTGGGCCGTGGGCAGGGAAGGGAGTGGAGAGGGAAGGGTATGGGAGGGTAGTGGGAGGGGAGGGTAAGGAGCAAGTAGTGAGGGGAAAGAGGGAAGGGAAGAGAGAGGGAAAGATTTAGCAAGGAGACGACGTGAGGGACTATGTAGCGAAGGGGTGTGTGTGGGTGGAGAGTGGGGGAAGGGCGTGTGGGTTGGTGGGAGGGGCATGTACGTGGGTGTGGCAGGATAGGGTGGGGCTTTGGTGTGAGGGATTGCGGCTGTGGAGGGGAGGGTTGTAGATGGGAGTTACAGGTAGATACTGGAGGAAGTGGAGTGCGGTTGCGGGCTGTGGAGGGGCAAAAGAGGGAAAAGAGTGCGGCTGCTGGCCGAGGAAGGGTAGTGGAGGGGGCGGGAGTCACCATAATTGGGTAGCCGGAGTCACGGAGGCTCTCGTGTCCGCCACAACCCATTAGTTACCCAGGACCTCAAAGGAATACAGTATGAGCGGCCGGAATTCATCGACGCTTGTGTGGGTGGTAAGGAGAGATCGAGAGAGAGGGAGAGAGGGAAAGGAAGAAAGGTGGAGTTAGTGGAAGATAGGGGAGAATAGAAAGAGGAGAAAGAGAAGAGAAAAAAAGAGTAAAGAAAGCTCATTAAGCATTTGTTCGGCCAGATCTGCAACCTGTCTCTAGGGAGAACACGTGCAGTCAAGGCTCGTCTCTCGTCCGTGGATATCTAAGCGTTATCAGCGAACAGCGACACAGTCAAGGGCTTCAGCTGTGACCGTTGTGACATGCGAGTCCTGGCACTGAGCATTATTGCTCTTTCTTCCCAATTGGCTTTGCAATTTCCCCACACAATTTAGTGTATTTGTCAGTTACTTGTCTGTAGTTGAAGTAGTAACTGTCTGTTTCTCCCCCTTTTGTGTATTGATGTAAGGTGCCCCCCCTGTCATCTATTGATGTAAGGTGCCCCCCCTGTCATCTATTGATGTAAGGTGCCCCCCCTGTCATCTATTGATGTAAGGTGCCCCCCCTGTCATCTATTGATGTAAGGTGCCCCCCTGTCATCTATTGATGTAAGGTGCCCCCCCTGTCATCTATTGATGTAAGGTGCGCCCCCTGTCATCTATTGATGTAAGGTGCCCCCCCTGTCATCTATTGATGTAAGGAGCGCCCCCTGTCATCTATTGATGTAAGGTGCGCCCATCTGTCATCTATTGATGTAAGGTGCCCCCCCTGTCATCTATTGATGTAAGGCGCCCCCTGTCATCTATTGATGTAAGGTGCCCCTCCTGTCATCTATTGATGTAAGGTGCCCCCCTGTCATCTATTGATGTAAGGCGCCCCCCTGTCATCTATTGACGTAAGGCGCCCTCCTGTCATCTATTGATGTAAGGCGCCCCCTGTCATCTATTGATGTAAGGCGCCCCTCTTGTCATCTATTGACGTAAGGTGCGCCCCCTGTCATCTATTGACGTAAGGTGCGCCTCCTGTCATCTATTGACGTAAGGTGTGCCCCCTGTCATCTATTGACGTAAGGTGCCCCCCCTGTTATCTATTGACGTAAGGTGCGCCCCCTGTTATCTATTGACGTAAGGTGCGCCCCCTGTCATCTATTGACGTAAGGTGTGCGCCCCCTGTCATCTATTGACGTAAGGTGCGCCCCCTGTCATCTGTTGACGTAAGGTGCGCCCCCTGTCATCTATTGACGTAAGGTGCGCCCCCTGTCATCTATTGACGTAAGGTGCGCCCCCTGTCATCTATTGACGTAAGGTGTGCGCCCCCTGTCATCTATTGACGTAAGGTGCGCCCCCTGTCATCTATTGACGTAAGGTGCGCCCCCTGTCATCTATTGATGTAAGGTGCGCCCCCTGTCATCTATTGACGTAAGGTGCGCCCCCTGTCATCTATTCGTCACCAGGTCAGTCTCCAGTGTTGCGCTGCGAGTAGTGCTCGTGGTGCCCGTGTGTTACAAGCAACGGAGGTGCCAACGCCCGGGAACAAAGAGTCCGGGAAGCAGGGAGGTTACTAAGCGGTTAGTGTCCCCCAGCTGTGTTCGAGTGGGCCCGCCTCCACTTGTAGCCTCCACTTGTAGCCTGCACTTGTAGCCTCCACTTGTAGCCTCCACTTGTAGCCTGGGCAGCAGCGTCTTCCTATTGTTGCTGTTTTCAGGGCGGAAATTATTTGCATAAAAACGTGAAAGCGATAATGGTGTCTGGTGCGGAATATGAGGAGACGATCAGCCGACCACAGTCTGGTTGATCGTCTTGTCATCGGTGCGATAAGGGGAAATGGGGAAAGCATGTGGGGGAAGAGGAGGAGGATGAGGGGAAGAACGGGGAGAAAGAGGATGAAAAAAGGCTGAAAGGTAGGGAAATAGGATGAAAAATGCCGGAGAGGAAGGGAAATAGGATGAAAAAAGGCTGAAAGGTAGGGAAATAGGATGAAAAATGCCGGAGAGGTAGGGAAATAGGATGAAAAATGCCGGAGAGGTAGGGAAATAGGATGAAAAATGCCGGAGAGGTAGGGAAATAGGATGAAAAATGCCGGAGAGGTAGGGAAATAGGATGAAAAATGCCGGAGAGGTAGGGAAATAGGATGAAAAAGGAAGAGAAGGGCAAGGGGGGAATCACATATATTAGCGAAGATGGATTTAGGTGTTTGAATTGGACTTACGGATCATTTACAGCGTTCCTATCAGCCAGGAACATGAAGCCAGAGGAAACAGCTTGCTGTATCAAAACAAGTCGATGCATTTTATGGAGACGAATACGAAAGCAAGATATTATGAGCGAGGACGCCCCAGAAAGCGGAGAACTACTCCCTTTATATTTAAATAAATAATAATTATATATTTTATTCCGTATATTTATTTTTTCAATATTCCCCACTTTTCAGAAATACTACGGCCAGAATGGTGATAATAGTGATGGTGGTGGTAAAGGCTGTGATAGTGGTGGTGATAGCAATAGTGGTGATGATGGTGATGGTAGCAATAGTGGTGATGATGGTGGTGATAGCAATAGTGGTGATGATGGTGGTGATAGCAATAGTGGTGATGCTGGTGATAGTAGCAATAGTGGTGATGATGGTGGTGATAGCAATAATGGTGATGATGGTGGTGATAGCAATAGTGGTGATGCTGGTGATGGTAGCAGTAGTGGTGATGATGGTGATGGTAGCAATAGTGGTGATGATGGTGGTGATAGCAATAGTGGTGATGATGGTGGTGATAGCAATAGTGGTGATGCTGGTGATAGTAACAATAGTGGTGATGATGGTGGTGATAGCAATAGTGGTGATTCTGGTGATGGTAGCAATAGTGGTGATGATGGTGGTGATAGCAATAGTGGTGATGATGGTGATGGTAGCAATAGTGGTGATGCTGGTGGTGGTAGCAGTAGTGGTGATGCTAGTGATGGTAGCAGTAGTGGTGATGATGGTGATGGTAGCAATAGTGGTGATGCTGGTGATGGTAGCAATAGTGATGGTGATGGTAGCAGTAGTGGTGATGCTGGTGATGGTAGCAATAGTGGTGATGATGGTGATGGTAGCAATAGTGGTGATGGTAGCAGTAGTGGTGATGATGGTGATGGTAGCAATAGTGGTGATGCTGGTGATGGTAGCAGTAGTGGTGATGCTGGTGATGGTAGCAGTAGTGGTGATGATGGTGATGGTAGCAATAGTGGTGATGATGGTGATGGTAGCAGTAGTGGTGATGCTGGTGATGGTAGCAATAGTGGTGATGATGGTGATGGTAGCAGTAGTGGTGATGATGGTGATGGTAGCAGTAGTGGTGATGATGGTGATGGTAGCAGTAGTGGTGATGCTGGTGATGGTAGCAATAGTGGTGATGATGGTGGTGATAGCAATAGTGGTGATGGTAGCAATAGTGGTGATGCTGGTGATAGCAATAGTGGTGATGGTAGCAATAGTGGTGATGCTGGTGATAGCAATAGTGGTGATGGTAGCAATAGTGGTGATGCTGGTGATAACAATAGTGGTGATGGTAGCAATAGTGGTGATGCTGGTGATAGCAATAGTGGTGATAGCAATAGTGGTAATAGCAGTAGTGGTGATGATGGTGATGGCAGTGGTGGGGATAGGTGTGAAGGACTGTGAAGCTATATGCTATGAAGCTTACCAATAATATACGCTAATGCGAACAGCGGCGTCAAACAGCCTGGATGACCAGATAATCAACCAGGAGGCCTGGTCAGAGACCGGGCCGCGGGGACACTGAACCCCTAAATCATCACACGGTAGACACAACCAGTGTACATGAATTTGCTACATGAGGCTGCAGGATCGAGCTGTTAGCTCTTGGACCCCGCCTTTTTAACCGTCGGTTGTCTAATGTACTGACTCCCGACCTATTTTTCCCTCCATTAGAGAGCCATCAGGTGAAAGAAATTCTCCCTCTTTGTTTCTACCCCAACCAGGAATCGAACCCGGGCCCTTCGGACTACAACCACCGAGCGCTGCCCACTCAGCCGCGAGGCCCTATGTGTGTATGTGTGTGCGCGAGCGCACGCGTGTGCGTGCGTGTTTTGCTTATATAGTAAAAATGCGGAAACACAAAATATTCAGCAATAAAAATACAAGTATTTTATTGGGCTAAAAATACACGCAAATAAAAATCACAAATAAAAGTTGGAGAACACTGGCTTCAGGTGGGGGCTCCTGGCACTCACAAGCCGGCCCTCACTCACACACAAGCCGGCCCTCACTCACACACAAGCCGGCCCTCACTCACACACAAGCCGGCCCTCACTCACACACAAGCCGGCCCTCACTCACACACAAGCCGGCCCTCACTCACACACAAGCCGGCCCTCACTCACACACAAGCCGGCCCTCACTCACACACAAGCCGGCCCTCACTCACACACAAGCCGGCCCTCACTCACACACAAGCCGGCCCTCACTCACACACAAGCCGGCCCTCACTCACACACAAGCCGGAACTCACTCACACACAAGCCGGCCCTCACTGGGGGATAGTTACCCCCGGGCTGACACCACTGGGGGATAGTTACCCCCGGGCTGACACCACTGGGGGATAGTTACCCCCGGGCTGACACCACTGGGGGATAGTTACCACCGGGCTGACACCACTGGGGGATAGTTACCACCGGGCTGACACCTCTGGGGGATAGTTACCCCCGGGCTGACACCACTGGGGGATAGTTACCACCGGGCTGACACCACTGGGGGATAGTTACCCCCGGGCTGACACCACTGGGGGATAGTTACCCCCGGGCTGACACCACTGGGGGGATAGTTACCACCGGGCTGACACCACTGGGGGATAGTTACCACCGGGCTGACACCACTGGGAGATAGTTACCACCGGGATGACACCACTGGGGGATAGTTAGCACCGGGCTGACACCACTGGGGGATAGTTACCACCGGGCTGACACCACTGGGGGGATAGTTACCACCGGGCTGACACCACTGGGGGATAGTTACCCCCGGGCTGACACCACTGGGGATAGTTACCCCCGGGCTGACACCACTGGGGGATAGTTACCACCGGGCTGACGAGGACAGGTTTATAGTACCAAATGTAACAACACTAAGAGATGACACCGATCAGTGGGGACATGATCACCACCTACATGATACTGAGAAGAATTAAGACAAACTGTCTACTCAAGAGTCAAAGTATCGTTAAGTACTAGTACAGCGACTAGGTTGTTATAACTAGTGGAATGGTCTCAGAATTCCACTTCCTTGAACTGGAAGGTGAACTGGAAGAACAGTTCCAGTTCCAGGTGAACTGAACAGTCAACAGGTGGAATGGTGTGGAAATACCATTCCATTTGTTATGGCATGGAAAATATGGAAGAGTGTGTGTGTGTGGGGGGGGGGGGGGGATTGAGGGAATATAGGGCAGTGAGGAAGGGAAAATTGGGGAAGAGTGGGAATTGGGAGAGAGAGCGTGGAAAAGGGAGAGATTGGGGAGAGTAGAAAATGGGGGAAAGGAGAGAGAGGAGAAATGGTGACACTGGGAAAGGTAGAGTGGGAAATGGAAAAGACCGTGCCAAAATAGGATGAAATTGGGAGAGGGGAAATAAGGTAGGAATGTGAGGTAGCGAGGGAAGGTAGGGAGGAGATGGGTTAAAGCAAGTACAGCAATGATATATGGGAAGGGAAAGAGAGGGGAAGGGAGCAGACAGCAAGAACAAAGCTGAAATAAAAATAGGAAAGACGCAGGGAGGAAGGTAATAAAGAAGGGTAAATGGAGAGGGGAGCCGACACGGGATTGATAATGAATGGAAGGGGGAAAGAAACTACAGATTAAAATGGTCGTGTGGACTATGAGGGGGAGAAAAGGCAAGCGAAACAGGGTAACCAAATGGATTAAGAAATCAGCACCATATAGGCTGAACCTAGAGGCAAGGCGTCGAGAAGGCAGCAGTGGGACAGGGAAGGCAGCAGTGGGACAGGGAAGGCAGGAGTGGGACAGGGAAGGCAGCAGTGGGACAGAGAAGGCAGCAGTGGGACAGGGAAGGCAGCAGTGGGACAGGGAAGGCAGCAGTGGGACAGGGAAGGCAGCAGTGGGAGAGAGAAGGCAGCAGTGGGACAGGGAGGGCAGCAGTGGGACAGGGAAGGCAGCAGTGGGACAGAGAAGGCAGCAGTGGGACAGGGAGGGCAGCAGTGGGACAGGGAGGGCAGCAGTGGGACAGGGAAGGCAGCAGTGGGACAGAGAAGGCAGCAGTGGGACAGGGAGGGCAGCAGTGGGACAGAGAAGGCAGCAGTGGGACAGGGAAGGCAGGAGTGGGACAGGGAAGGCAGGAGTGGGACAGGGAAAGCAGCAGTGGGACAGGGAAGACAGCAGTGGGACAGGGAAGGCAGCAGTTGGACAGGGAAGGCAGGAGTGGGACAGGGAAGGCAGCAGTGAGACAAGGAAAGCAGCAGTGGGACAGGGAAAGCAGCAGTGGGACAGGGAAGGCAGCAGTGGGACAGGGAAGGCAGGAGTGGGACAGGAAAAGCAGCAGTGGGACAGGGAAGGCAACAGTGGGACAGGGAAGGCAGCAGTGGGACAGAGAAGGCAGGAGTGGGACAGGGAAGGCAGCTATGGGACAGAGAAGGCAGCAGTGGGACAGGGAAAGCAGGAGTGGGACAGGGAAGGCAGGAGTGGGACAGGGAATGCAGCTATGGGACAGGGAAGGCAGCAGTGGGACAGGGAATGCAGCTATGGGACAGGGAAGGCAGCAGTGGGACAGGGAAGGCAACAGTGGGACAGGGAAAGCAGCAGTGGGACAGGGAAAGCAGCTAAGCACATGAACAAAATAAACTCCCGACATAGAATGAACAATTTGCTTGATGAATACTTGATGAATGCTAGCCAAGAGGAACTACGCATCAACAGACTACCCCGTTCACTCTTCAGCTGCCACTCCGTACAAAATCTATCCTCCTAACTCAACCAGAAACGTCCCAACCCGAGCAACCCACCTAAACTATATTGAGTCCCGATTCACAAAACGTAATTTGCGACCCGTTACTTTTCAGAGAAGGATGCATGTGTTAACGTGGGTTACCTTTACGTAAAAAACGCAGCCTATTAGATGAGAGGACGGGTGAAGCTGTCACGTCCCTACCTGACCCAGATATGTATGTTCATGGATGCTGGGCCGCAGCAGCAACATAATTCATCAAGTCCAAGGGTCGAAGATGCTAATCAAGTCCAAAGGTCGAAGATGCTAATTAAATCCAAGGGTCGAAGATGCTAATCAAGTCCAAAGGTCGAAGATGCTAATTAAATCCAAGGGTCGAAGATGCTAATCAACTCCAAAGGTCGAAGATGCTAATTAAATCCAAGGGTCGAAGATGCTAATCAAGTCCAAAGGTCGAAGATGCTAATTAAATCCAAGGGTCGAAGATGCTAATCAAGTCCAAGGGTTGAAGATGTTAATCAAGTCCAAGGGGCGAAGATGCTAATCAAGTCCAAGGGTCAAAGATACTAATCAAGTCCAAGGGTCAAATAATCAAGTCCAAGGGTCAAAGATGCTAATCAAGTCCAAAGGTCGAAGATGCTAATCAAGTCCAAGGTCGGAAGAAGACAAAACATCTTTCTTCTTAGGGTTTACGTTTTAATGATCTTAATTAATATAAACCTAAGAAATGTTTATATTTGAATTTTTCAGCTTTCTCACTCGCCCTCTGCAAAATTATTAACAAAAAGGTCCAAGGTCCACCTTCTTAAGGTCCAACTCTACATATTGGTGGAGCAAACTGTTACTATAAGCACTATCATTTCAGGCAGGAGCCGGTCGGCAGAGCGGACAGCACACTGGACTTGTGATCCTGTGGTCCCGGGTTCGATCCTGGGCGCCGGCGAGAAACAATGGGCAGAGTTTCTTTCACCCTATGCCCCTGTTACCTAGCAGTAAAATAGGTATCTGGGTGTTAGTCAGCTGTCACGGGCTGCTTCCTGGGGGGTGGAGGCCTGGTCGAGGACCGGGCCGCGGGGACACTAAAGCCCCGAAATCATTTTCAAGATCTCAAGATAAGAAGGATGGGTAGTGTATTTCAGATCACAGATAAGCTTATCATGATCCTCCTCTCAGTTTAAGTTTAATGGATTGTCTAAACATTTTTGTTATGTAACCTTGTTGTAGCCGGAGTTCTTTGACCTGTATTAGTCAGTGAGAAAGGTCAAGACTCACGTCTAAGGCCATTTGGAAAGTCTGGGGCCAGATTCACGAAAGCACTTACGAACGTGTACATCTTTCTTCAATCTTTATACGGCTTTGGTTACATTTATTAAACAGTTTACAAGCATGAAAACTTGCCATTCAACTGTTGTTATTGTTATAAACAGCCTCCTGGTGCTTCGGAGTTCATTAACTGTTTAATAATTGTAAACAAAGTCGCCAAAGATTGAGAAAAGATGTACAGGTTCGTAACTGCTTTCGTGAACCTGGGGCCAGATTCACGAAAGCACTTACGCAAGCACTTACGAACGTGTACATCTTTCTTCAATCTTTGACGGCTTTGGTTACATATATTAAACAGTTTACAAGCATGAAAACTTCCCAATCAACTGTTGTTATTGTAATAAACAGCCTCCTGGTGCTTCGGAGCTC
>NC_091152.1:14543059-14548765 GCF_040958095.1 Procambarus clarkii
TGGAGGTCCCTTGAGGCACCTGGAAGTCCCTTGAGGCCCCTGGAGGTCCCTGGAGGCTCCTGGAGTTCCCTTGAGGCCCCTGGAGGTCCCTGGAGGCTCCTGGAGGTCCCTGGAGGCTCCTGGAGGTCCCTTGAGGCCCCTGGAGGTCCCTGGAGGCTCCTGGAGGTCCCTGGAGGCTCCTGGAGGTCCCTTGAGGCCCCTGGAGGTCCCTTGAGGCCCCTGGAGGTCCCTGGAGGTCCCTGGAGGCCCCTGGAGGTCCCTGGAGGCCCCTGGAGGTCCCTGGAGGCTCCTGGAGGTCCCTTGAGGCCCCTGGAGGTCCCTTGAGGCCCCTGGAGGTCCCTTGAGGCCCCTGGAGGTCCCTGGAGGCTCCTGGAGGTCCCTGGAGGCTCCTGGAGGTCCCTTGAGGCCCCTGGAGGTCCCTTGAGGCCCCTGGAGGTCCCTGGAGGTCCCTGGAGGCCCCTGGAGGCCCCTGGAGGTCCCTTGAGGCCCCTGGAGGTCCCTGGAGGTCCCTGGAGGTCCCTGGAGGTCCCTGGAGGCCCCTGGAGGTCCCTGGAGGCCCCTGGAGGTCCCTGGAGGTCCCTTGAGGCCCCTGGAGGTCCCTTGAGGCCCCTGGAGGTCCCTGGAGGTCCCTGGAGGCCCCTGGAGGTCCCTGGAGGCCCCTGGAGGTCCCTTGAGGCCCCTGGAGGTCCCTGGAGGCCCCTGGAGATCCCTGGAGGCTCCTGGAAGTCCAGTTTGGCGCTTGGATTCTTGAGGAAGGTTGAGAATATAGATAAGTTACTGTACGAGGAATAGATAAACGAAGGAGAAGGAATGGACCCAAAGGCAAGAGGATGGAGAAGAAAACGTAGCAGGATTGAACGAAGCAATCAAGAGGAAGAAGGAAGAATCAATAATCACTGGGATGCGAGAGAGAGAGAGAGAGAGAGAGAGAGAGAGAGAGAGAGAGAGAGAGAGAGAGAGAGAGAGAGAGAGAGAGAGAGAGAGATAGAGCTGATTATTATGGTTAGTTAGCAACAAGAAGGTAAAGAGAACGCTGAAAGAATTGGCACTAACTAGGTGGAGTATAGTGGAACAGGTCATGTATATAGGATATATACCCAATTATATAGGATATGCCCGGGTTGCTAGCTGCCTCTCCTCCTTAGGTTATCTTGAGGTTATCTTGAGATGCACACAGAGGTCACACTAAAGTGATGCATCAAATGAACAAAGCCACAAGGGCCGTGACGAGGATTCGAACCTGCGTCCGGGAGCATCCCAGACACTGCATCTCAGTCGATTAAGGCAGAGTCTGGGATGCTCCCGGACGCAGGTTCGAATCCTCGTCACAGCCTTTGTGGATATGTTTATCCTGAGATGATTTCGGGGCTTAGCGTCCCCGCGGCCCGGTCCTCGACCTGGCCTATCTGTTACACCCCCCCAGGAAGCAGCCCGTAGCAGCTGTCTAACTCCCAGGTACCTATTTATTACTAGGTAACAGGGGCATCAGGGGCGAAAGAACATTTTTCCCACATGTCATAACCCTGAGGGTTAAAGCAAGTATCCCGCCTGCCCCCCTTCCCCCCTCGTGCTGTGCAGCTAACAGCTATACCTGTCCCGGGTTGAGAGAGCTGAGCCAGCTGCTCAGTGCACCAGTCTCCAGCATCAATCTCAGCCCACGAAACCCTTAATAAATTGACTCAACTCGTTACCACTTTGACACGGACAACACAGTTCTGTAGGACAACCACGTACCTCAAACGAGCTCTCACTCCCCCCCCCCCCCCCCCACACACACACACTAACTCTCACAGGGGCCTCGGGGGAGGGGGGGGGGGCTCGTAGCCTGGTGGATAGCGCGCAGGACTCGTAATTCTGTGGCGCGGGTTCGATTTCCGCACGAGGCAGAAACAAATGGGCAAAGTTTCTTTCACCCTGAATGCCCCTGTTACCTAGCAGTAAATAGGTACCTGGGAGTTAGTCAGCTGTCACGGGCTGCTTCCTGGAGTGTGTGTATGTGTGTGTGGAAAAAAATAGTAGTTAGTAAACAGTTGATTGACAGTTGAGAGGCGGGCCGAAAGAGCAAAGCTCAACCCCCGCAAACACAACTAGGTGAATACAGGTCCTTGCGACTGAGCGGACAGCGCTCGGAGTCATAATACAATGGGCCCCCTGGTTCGATTTCCGGCCGAGAAAGACACAAATTGTTAGTTTCTTTCAACTGAAGCATTTATTCACCTAGCAGTAAATAGTTACTATTAACTGCTTTCATTGTATCAATTATATGTTCATATTTCATTATATCATTGCAACAGTCTCTACTTTCAGCTACTGTATTGCTACTGTATTGACAGCTGAAACACACAAGATTAGGAACAGTTAGAAGACTACTTAATAAATGTATTATACATTCTCATATATTTCCATTGTTCTTATCATTTAAACTATGACCGGCTTTCTCGGTAGTCCCTATACAATCCCAGTCCCCCTACAATCCCAGTCCCCCTACAATCCCAGTCCCCCTACAATCCCCGTCCAACCACTTGGGCTGGACGGTAGAGCGACGGTCTCGCTTCATGCAGGTCGGCGTTCAATCCCCGACCGTCCAAGTGGTTGGGCACCATTCCTTTCCCCCCGTCCCATCCCAAATCCTTATCCTGACCCCTTCCCAGTGCTATATAGTCGTAATGGCTTGGCGCTTCCCCTGATAGTACCCCTTCCTTCCTTACAATCCCATTCTCCTTACACTACCACCATCCTTGTTCAGCAAACTGTCTCTTCCCACATCTGTGCCACACCCTCTGCTGGGGTATCTTCTTGAGGTTATCTTCAGATGATTTCGGGTAATAAATGCTACCCGCTCTCTCTCCGCTTTGGGGGGCCTCGTAGCCTGGTGGATAGCGCGCAGGACTCGTAATTCTGTGGCGCGAGTTCGATTCCCGCACGAGGCAGTCTCCCTACAACTCTCTCCTACCCTCTCCAAGGGTAGGAGAGAGCGGCTCACACTTGCGGCTGAGAAATCACACGATGAGGATAACTAGACTGTACATTACATATCGGACAGGCTGGCAAATGCGTGGCAAACCCAAGAGTTCACAGTGGAAATTGGGAATGAAGTTCGACTCTTCAATGACAATGAAGAGCCACGTCCTTAACCTAGTCTAAGAGGCAGCCAGGAAACTTACAGCTCTAGGTTATCTTGAGGTTATCTTGGATGATTTCGGGGCTTTTAAGTGTCCCCGCGGCCCGGTCCTCGACCAGGCCTCCACCCCCAGGAAGCAGCCCGTGACAGCTGACTAACACCCAGGTACCTATTTACTGCTAGGTAACAGGGGCATAGGGTGAAAGAAACTCTGCCCATTGTTTCTCGCCGGCGCCCGGGATCGAACCCGGGACCACAGGATCACAAGCCCAGCGTGCTGTCCGCTCGGCCGACCGGCTCCCTAGTGGGCAATATTCTAACTAAAACCCAAATATCGTCCTCGAGTCAAAATTGATGGATCAGAGTTCAATCCTCGGGAAGGACAGAAACGGTTAGGTTTTCACCTGGTGATCCTATTCACCAAGCAGTAAATACTTGCCCTGGAGTTAGGCAACTGTTGTGGGGGTTGTGAATAGTCAGTAGACGATCAACGGGAATAAGGGGGGGGGGAGGAACCCTCGATAAATCTTAGTATTGTTGTTGTTGTTGTTTAAGATTCGCTATCAGGAAAAAAAGTTCCAAGTAGCACGGGCTATGGTGAGCCCGCCGAATTTTGGTACAGGATTCCTATTCCCGACAACAGGAATTATAACGTAAGATACATTTAAGTATAACCTACAATGACAACATGACCTGTAAACCCATTAAATACCAATTTGAGAGTTCCCAGTAATAGGTGGGAAGGGCATCGTAACGAGTATGACCCCAGACATATTACTCAAGACATACCCAACATACCCAACATGGCCGCCCTCCCGACCTTAGCAAGCATGTTGCTCTAGTATGACACTATTATGACACGCGCAGGTAACACTATCTCCTATCAGTGTGCATTATGCTTCACGAGAGGCCTTCAATATTGCCAAGGATTAAAATGTACAAATAAATGAAGCAGGTTTAGGCTTGATTTATGCTAATTTATGCTAAGCACTACAAAATACGATGGCGATCGGAAATCTCACCGTTGAGCGTTATTTTGGAGCCGAATTCTGGCTCATTGCACATATTTGGAGTTTTAAATTGCACTTTATATACCGAAAATATGCAAATTAGTGAAAACGGCGATTAGGGAGAGTTGCCACTCATAGTAGTAGGCATCCATCAGTCTCAGGAGACTATGGAGTTGCGCTCTGGTTGTCGGTCTGGAGTGGCCTCACCAGGGCGCAAAGCCAGGGTAGGTTGATCGGGGGAGAAGCTGTTACCCAGGCAGCAGGTCCCCCCCCCCTCTCCACGGCGCTGAAAGTCTCCATGGAAAAGCAAAACCAATACGATTGGTTCCAGCGCCGTCGCAGGAACTGTGAGTTCCGGGGTTGACCTCGTAGGTGGTGAAGAATATCGTAGTAGGAACTACGATATCGCCGGTGTTGCCAACCCAACACTCGTATATAATAATTCATGATAGTTAAAAGATTTGTATAAGTTGCCTCTATCAATAAATTAATGATAAGACGAGGAGAGGAGTACATACGCGAGTGATATAAACCAAGGCGACTCTAGGAGGAGGAGGAGGAGCCAAGATTGCTTCACTCATACTGTCTAACTATACATAAATATTTCTAGTGCAGGATCAGAGAAGGGAAGGGAACTATCGGGGGAAAACGCCAAGTCATTACGACTATATAGCACTGGGAGGGAGTCAGGATAAGGATTTTGGGATGGGATGGGGGAGGGAAGAAGTGGTGCCCAACCACTTAGACAGTTGGGAATTGAACGTCGATCTGCATGAAGCGAGACCGTCGCTCTACCGTCCAGCCCAAGTGGTTGAGTGCAGGGTCAGAGAAGTATCTTTCCACGTCGTCGACTTATTCAAGGAAAACGCACTGCTTATATATAATTTTATAATTGTGTCACTGCAGCGCTGGAGTGTGTCATCGCCCACACCAGGAGGACCTCATGCAGGCGAACAATCAAGTCACAATCGACTTGAGAATGGTCCAGGACGGCCCGAACCGTCGTCGTCGTCCCTTCATGTTCTAGTGTGTGTGGTCTGGTCAACAGGAGGTCGACATCCCTCGCTGTCACCGCCCTCCGTGCCTGTGGAGATGCTTCCTCACCTCTGAAGACTATTACAAGTCTCACGTTTGTCGAGCCTGAGTAAGATTTATATCCCTCTTGTTCTTCGCCGGGTACTAGTTATCATTGCCTGTTACACCTCTACTGCAACTCATCATGAATGGATATCTTGTATGATTATATAGCGGGGGGCCTGTTTGGTAGGCAGAACTGGTGTTGTGGGATGAGCCAAACCTTGAGTTAAGGGACCTAAGTGAGCAAAAGGGACCTTAGTGAGCACAAGGGACCTAACTGAGCACAAGGAACCAAAGTGAGCACAAGGGACCTAAGTGAGCACAAGGGACCTAAGTAAGCACAAGGGACCTAAGTGAGCACAAGGGACCTAAGTGAGCACAAGGGACCTTAGTGAGCACAAGGGACCTTAGTGAGCACAAGGGACCTTAGTGAGCACAAGGGACCTTAGTGAGCACAAGGGACCTAACTGAGCACAAGGGACCTAACTGAGCACAAGG
>NC_091152.1:14549265-14566765 GCF_040958095.1 Procambarus clarkii
ACCATAGAAAAACAAGGTTCAAGGATATATCTTACTGGTCCAAAAGTCCTTAGTCAACAGACTTAACGAGCTAAGAAGCGACCCGGGTCCTCAAGCCTACGACACTACGACAGTCGTACCAACCTGGAAATAAAGAAAGAATTATAATACAGAAATCACAATAGCGTAATACATTAATACATACCAATAAAAGAATTATAATATACATATTATGTATATATTTAATTATGTCTTAGTTCCTCTTAGGTATATATTTAAGGCTGGTCGCAAAACTCAGGGGTTAAAGACTTACGACTTCTAAGATAAAGACCAATAATCACGTAGTCTTCTGTACTCTTAAATCAACTGGGGATTAGAAGAAATGTCAATTAGTGATGAAAAGCACATGTGTGTATCTAGTCTATTTTGTTTTTAAATAGTATACACCCACAAGCTTCACCTACAGAGAGAAGCCTACTCAGCTATACTGTAGTTTTTCCATTCCACAACTTCAAAATTATCGGCCCAATTATTATCATCAACATCAAAATTATCGGGTCAATTATCATCATCAACATCAAAATTATCGGCTCAATTATCATTAACATCAAAATTATCGGCTCAATTATCATTACCAAAATCAAAATTATCGGCTCAATTATCATCATCAACATCAAAATTATCGGCTCAATTATCATAACATCAAAATTATCGGCTCAATTATCATTAACATCAAAATTATCGGCTCAATTATCATTACCAAAATCAAAATTATCGGCTCAATTATCATCATCAACATCAAAATTATCGGCTCAATTATCATAACATCAAAATTATCGGCTCAATTATCCTGACCAACATCAAAATTATCGCTCAATTATCCTGACCAACATCAAAATTATCGGCTCAATTATCCTGACCAACATCAAAATTATCGGCTCAATTATCATCAACATCAAAATTATCGGGTCAATTATAATCAACATCAAAATTATCGGCTCAATTATCCTGACCAACATCTAAATTATCGGCTCAATTATCATCATTAACATCAAAATTATCGGCTCAATTATCATCATTAACATCAAAATTATCGGCTCAATTATCATGATCAACATCAAAATTATCGGTTCAATTATCATCAGCATCAAAATTATCGGCTCAATTATCATTACCAACATCAAAATAATATTACGCAGCATCACATTCCTGCTGGTTTAATAAGACTAAAAAAAAAAAAAAATAAAAAATGTTTATGGGGCGTATCCTCGCTATAATATTGATATACTATCGCTAAAATACCTGAAATAAAATATTTGCAAGGCTAATATTTTAAAATATCCCGGTCGACATTCAAAATATTTTTTGATGTATTTCTTTTCTGCATATCTTTGTTTCCATTCTGTATATCAGGTACTCAACATTCCGCAACCACAATCCATCCATACACATTATTGGCAGTCACGTGAAGCTGGATATACGTATATACATTCATATAAATTCATATATATATTTGTGTCGATTGGAGAGCTTAATACTTTCCTTTGTTCTATATTAAATATATAATTTGCGTGTATTCTTATTATATATATATATATATATATATATATATATATATATATATATATATATAATATATATATATATATAATACATACATACACACACACCTTCAGTCATTAAAATTTGATATCCTGTATTGTGAGTGAATATGTTAGTGAGTGTGAGTGCATTCAGGAGTGCATAGTGAGTGTGAGTGCATTCAGGATAAAATATTGATATTTTTTCTGTGGTCACAATCACACAGCCGGCGGAAACAGATGGGCAGAATTTCCTTCACCCTGATGCCCCTGTTACCTAGCAGTAAATAGGTACATGGGGGTTAGACAGCTACTACAGGTTGCTTCCTGGGGGGGGGGGAGAAAAATTATAAAGTAAAATATAAATTAGTTACTAACAGTTTATTGAGAGTTGAGAGGCGGGCCTAAAGAGCAGAGCTCAACCCCCGCAAGCACAACTAGGTGAATACACTAATATATAACCCAAGCTCCACAACAAGCAGAGAGAGAATCCAGAATACATATAAAATAAAGATGAAGTGCACATATATGTGAGAAGTATGAGCATGACATAGCATACAAAGCCAAGGACCAGCCAACAGTACTCCACAGCTGTCATTATCATGAGGAAGTTGTCTCTAAACCACTATGTGATCCTCAGGAGAGAGAGAGAGAGAGAGAGAGAGAGAGAGAGAGAGAGAGAGAGAAAGAGGAGAGGAGAGGAGAAAGGAGAGAGGAGAGAGGAGAGAGAGAGAGGAGAGAGAGAGAGAGGAGAGAGAGGAGAGAGAGGAGAGAGAGAGAGAGAGGAGAGAGAGAGAGAGGAGAGAGAGGAGAGAGAGAGAGGAGAGAGAGAGAGAGGAGAGAGAGGAGAGAGAGAGAGAGGAGAGAGAGGGAGAGAGAGAGAGAGAGAGAGAGAGAGAGAGAGAGAGAGAGAGAGAGAGAGAGAGAGAGAGAGAGAGAGAGAGAGAGAGAGAGAGAGAGAGAGAGGGAGAGAGAGGGAGAGAGAGAGAGAGGAGAGAGAGGAGAGAGAGAGAGAGAGAGAGAGAGAGAGAGAGAGAGAGAGAGAGAGAGAGAGAGAGAGAGAGAGAGAGAGAGAGAGAGAGACAAAGATATATAAAGAAGTGTGCTAAAAACATAAGAAAGACTCAAGACATTATTAAAGAAAACCCAGAGCATAGAAATTTAACTCCCTTAAAATAAATATTCATCTGAAAGTGTCACTACTGAAAATTAAAAGAAAACAGATGCAGTAAACAGTAAAGCAAGACCATATATCCCCCTAACTACTAAACGAAGCAGCAGAAGCATTGTGTTGACTACATGCTACAGCATTCATCTTCCCACTGGAAAAGGAAGTGTCCAGATCTTTGGAAAATGGCTAATATAAATGCAATCATACACGGGGGGGAAGACCTGGACCGCTAAACTACAGACTATGATCACCTGCATGCATTCCCCCTATAGCTCAAAGAGCTTATTAAACCCACGTGGATGATTAAGATCCAAACTCAACAGGAGTCTCGGGGAACCTCCTTCTATTCCGCCAGTGTTTTGACTTCACACGCCTGTGGCTACCCTCCATAATTGCTCTCGAATGCTGAATCCAATAAACGATAAATTTGAAGTCACAGCTTTGTTTGTCCGTAGAAGGGTAGGAATAACGATTCTGTTATGATGGTAGCCGATGACCTGAGCTCGGGTATTGCTGTATTCACTCACAGCCGCGCGCCAGCACTCAAAATATGGAATACACTCGACGTTACTTCAACATATTTACTAGGCTTTTACAGTGACAAAACAGATAATCACGTAACACATAATTCGCCTGATCGATATTGCAAAGACACGAAAGAGCAATATCAACACACAATCTACAGAACTCAAGCATAAACTGCAAATGCACTAGACAACCCAACGGTGTAATTTTTTAAAATACTAAATCAAATATACTATGAAATCAAATAGATTGTCTTGCCAGATCCCTGTGATTTAGTATCTTTGAAAAACCATCTACAAATCTACATAACATCAGATAACGATAAGAATATTTTTCATTCATCAAAAGCTGACGAATTTCATCCATCTAAGAAATCCTTCAAGGCCAAAATCCCTACTAAGATAACGAACATTATATACCTGAGTATTCTTGTAAACACGGTACCTCCTTCCCTCAATATATTCTAAATTATTCTTTTGTTTTTCAAAACACTCACAGAAATATAATTAACTATCTTGGTTAAAATTTGCATTACATCTTCAAGTCCCTTCTTGAGGTTATCTTGAGATGATTTCGGGGCTTTAAGTGTCCCCGCGGCCCGGGGACGACCAGGCCTCCACATCCAGGAAGCAGCCCGTGACAGCTGACTAACACCCATGTAATTATTTTACTGCTAGGTAACAGGGGCATAGGGTGAAAGAAACTCTGCCCATTGTTTCTCGCCGGCGCCCGGGATCAAACCCGGGACCACAGGATCACAAGTCCAGCGTGCTGTCCGCTCGGCCGACCGGCTCCCTTAAGGCAACCTTTTGCGGAAATGGTGTCCTCGTGTCCAATGAAAGTCTACCAGTGGAGCTCCAATATTTTACATATTCGTGATAATCTTTATGTATTTAACTATTTATTATAGGTGGGGTGTAAAAATTCAAGGACGGCACTGCATGCGACGTACCGGTAAAATTTGCTCGCGTGCCACGCTAGGCACGTGTGCCATAGGTTTGCATTCTCTGGTGTAGGCTGTTCATCCCCTGCACTAGGTTATAATGCCAATGGTCTTCATCTCTTAATACACAAGACTTCAATGTCAAGAGTCTTCATCTCCTACCACTAGGCTACCACTAGTAACAAAAAGGAGGCCTGGTCGAGGACCGGGCCGCGGGGACGCTAAGCCTCGAAATCATCTCAAGATAACCAGGCTACAATAACAAGGGCCTTCATCCCCTACACTAGGCTACAATAACAAGGTCTTCATCCCCTACACTAGGCTACAATAACAAGGTCTTCATCCCCTACACTAGGCTACAATAACAAGGTCTTCATCCCCTACACTAGGCTACAATATCAAGGTCTTCATCCCCTACACTAGGCTACAATAACAAGGTCTTCATCCCCTACACTAGGCTACAATAACAAGGTCTTCATCCCCTACACTAGGCTACAATATCAAGGGTTTCATCCCCTACACTAGGCTACAATAACAAGGTCTTCATCCCCTACACTAGGCTACAATAACAAGGGCCTTCATCCCCTACACTAGGCTACAATAACAAGGTCTTCATCCCCTACACTAGGCTACAATATCAAGGGTTTCATCCCCTACACTAGGCTACAATATCAAGGGTTTCATCCCCTACACTAGGCTACAATAACAAGGGCCTTCATCCCCTACACTAGGCTACAATAACAAGGTCTTCATCCCCTACACTAGGCTACAATATCAAGGGTTTCATCCCCTACACTAGGCTACAATATCAAGGGTTTCATCCCCTACACTAGGCTACAATAACAAGGGCCTTCATCCCCTACACTAGGCTACAATAACAAGGTCTTCATCCCCTACACTAGGCTACAATATCAAGGGTTTCATCCCCTACACTAGACTACAATAACAAGGTCTTCATCCCCTACACTAGGCTACAATATCAAGGTCTTCATCCCCTACACTAGGCTACAATAACAAGGGCCTTCATCCCCTACACTAGGCTACAATAACAAGGGCCTTCATCCCCTACACTAGGCTACAATAACAAGGTCTTCATCCCCTACACTAGGCTACAATATCAAGGTCTTCATCCCCTACACTAGGCTACAATATCAAGGGTTTCATCCCCTACACTAGGCTACAATATCAAGGGTTTCATCCCCTACACTAGGCTACAATATCAAGGGTTTCATCCCCTACACTAGGCTACAATAACAAGGTCTTCATCCCCTACACTAGGCTACAATATCAAGGTCTTCATCCCCTACACTAGGCTACAATATCAAGGGTTTCATCCCCTACACTAGGCTACAACGTAAAGGTCTTCATCCCCTACACTAGGCTACAATATCAAGGGTTTCATCCCCTACACTAGGCTACAATATCAAGGGTTTCATCCCCTACACTAGGCTACAATATCAAGGTCTTCATCCCCTACACTAGGCTACAATATCAAGGGTTTCATCCCCTACACTAGGCTACAACGTAAAGGTCTTCATCCCCTACACTAGGCTACAATAACAAGGTCTTCATCCCCTACACTAGGCTACAATATCAAGGGCCTTCATCCCCTACACTAGGCTACAATATCAAGGTCTTCATCCCTACACTAGGCTACAACGTAAAGGTCTTCATCCCCTACACTAGGCTACAATATCAAGGGCCTTCATCCCCTACACTAGGCTACAATAACAAGGTCTTCATCCCCTACACTAGGCTACAATAACAAGGTCTTCATCCCCTATACTAGGCTACAACACGAGGCTATCGTGCTAACACCCGCACCTCTATGTAAAGTGCTACACAAAATCTGGTTTTAAGATTATATGCGCCAAAGACAGACAAGCACAGAGTGAAGCAATATCACCATGCACCCTAGCACACACGCGCGTTAATAAAACAGAGAACGAAAAAGTATCCCTCCCAGGAAATGTAATTTCCACATTTTCGAAAGCCAAACTTTCACGCCCACGTGAAGTTCGAGCCAAAACAAACTGGAACGCGCTTCGCTCCGCGTCTAATTTGTTGTGACAAAATAAAATTGTTGGTGTTACGAGGGCGGTCAGCTGACACCCTTCACACGCCGAGGCGTGACCCACGCCGCTGCTAAAATAAAGGTTGACGTAATGTTTGCTGATCACCGCGACACGGCCCGTCTACCCCGTGGGCAAACAGCCACATCAAAACACCAGCGCGGACGACAACAAAAATACACACCAAAGAATTTATCCATTCACAGTGAACTAATACGACCATCGAACCAGCCAGCTCTCTTTCCATATAAAAAAAAACTGATTTGTAAATGTAAATATTTTTAACCATTTTATCTTACACTTCGCTAGTCGCTATTATACAGCTTTTGGAATTTATATATTTGTTAAGCTTTTTTTAAATTTGTGATGTACAAGAATCACCTGGTTTTGTCCCCTTTTAATTAAAACCCAACCTCTGTTTTGGAGCGTATTTACAGCACGTATTTACAGCAACGTAATTAATTTTGGAGCGTATTTACAACAACGTAATTAATTTTGGAGCGTATTTACAACGTAATTAAACATTGTGCACTGCAGATATACTGGCTCATGTGGAGACCTCGTCTGGTGGAACTTGATCTGAAACAAGACATTGGTGAAGAGGCCAAATGAGTTACATAACATTCCTTAGTATCCAAATAGTGCAGGGACCCATGAACCTTGTATCCAAATAGTGCAGGGACCCATGAACCTTGTATCCAAATAGTGCAGTGCCCCATGAACATCGTATCAAAAGAACACAGTGCCCAACCTGTCCTCGATCACTCAAGTCCATTCCATCCAGCGGTCGACCCCACAAACGCATTCATAAATTTTAACATGCTGTTCATTCAAACGGGAATTTTCTCAAATAAATTAAATACCATATTATATTAGCATCTTGGGCATATATATAGGCATAGGTTAGGTTAGGTGTTTAGGTTCTTGTTGGCGATTATTTGTATTTGTAGTACGTGGGGTACAGGTGTAACAACAGGTACAGGTGTAACTACAGGTACAGGTGTAACTACAGGTACAGGTGTAACAACAGGTACAGGTGTAACAACAGGTACAGGTGTAACTACAGGTACAGGTGTAACAACAGGTACAGGTGTAACAACAGGTACAGGTGTAACTAACAGGTACAGGTGTAACATACAGGTACAGGGTGTAACAACATGTACAGGTGTAACTACAGGTACAGGTGTAACATACAGGTACAGGTGTAACTACAGGTACAGGTGTAACAACAGGTACAGGTGTAACAACAGGTACAGGTGTAACAACAGGTACAGGTGTAACTACAGGTACAGGTGTAACAACAGGTACAGGTGTAACAACAGGTACAGGTGTAACAACAGGTACAGGTGTAACTACAGGTACAGGTGTAACTACAGGTACAGGTGTAACAACAGGTACAGGTGTAACTACAGGTACAGGTGTAACTACAGGTACAGGTGTAACAACAGGTACAGGTGTAACTACAGGTACAGGTGTAACTACAGGTACAGGTGTAACTACAGGTACAGGTGTAACTACAGGTACAGGTGTAACAACAGGTACAGGTGTAACTACAGGTACAGGTGTAACAACAGGTACAGGTGTAACAACAGGTACAGGTGTAACTACAGGTACAGGTGTAACAACAGGTACAGGTGTAACTACAGGTACAGGTGTAACAACAGGTACAGGTGTAACTACAGGTACAGGTGTAACTACAGGTACAGGTGTAACAACAGGTACAGGTGTAACAACAGGTACAGGTGTAACAACAGGTACAGGTGTAACAACAGGTACAGGTGTAACTACAGGTACAGGTGTAACAACAGGTACAGGTGTAACTACAGGTACAGGTGTAACTACAGGTACAGGTGTAACTACAGGTACAGGTGTAACAACAGGTACAGGTGTAACGGGTACAGGTGAAGATATCACCTGGTCGATTGTGTACAATGAAATCCAACAATGTGATGAATCTATGAGTAATAATGACCTTGTTCGATGAGATCAAACTCACATTACTGGACTATAGGAAGTTCAGGGACTCCTGTCAGGGGGCCTGACAGCTGAGTGGACAGCGCTCGGGATTCATAGTCCTAAGGTTCCGGATTCTATCACCGGAGGAGGCGGAAACAAATGGGCAGTTTCTTTCACCCTGATGCATTTGTTCACCTAGCAGTAAATAGATACCTGAGGGTTAGACAGCTGCTACGGGCTGCTTCTGGGGTGTGTAACAAAAAGGAGGCCTGGTCGAAGACCGGGCCGCGGGGACGCTAAGCCCTGAAATCATCTCAAGATAACTGTTCTTTAGTTCGATCCCATTGTATGGCCTCAATATTTCAAACTGTCCTCGCATACAAAAATTAAAGTTCGTTAATCCAGCCGCCAAACCCCCTGGTTAGGAATGAAAAACAGTTTACACACGACTCACAACTGCTGACGTCCGAACACTTCCGGAACAAGTGCTTCGCTGACGACTTGTGTTCGAATCACAACGCTGTAAATGCTTCACCCACGTACTACAAATACAAATAATCGCCAATAGAACCTAAACACCTAACCTAACTTATGCCTAAATATCCACAATACATACAATTATTAATTTATACTTGAGAAAATTCCTATTTTGAATGAAAAGGATGTTATAAACTGATGACTGAGTCTTTGGGTCGGCCGCTGGATGGAATGAACACAGCCTGAGTGCGGGCTGGTGGAAAATGTTTTCCATTCATAAACAAGGGGGGGGGGAGGCTGTTTGATTGCTGAGCATTTAAATGGACGGGATGCAGTATTTATAGACCGATGAGCTTGGTCTTCAGAACTCTCTCTCCGCCTGCATTGTCTCCTGTCCTCGGTCTCACCAGCCACTCAGACCACCAGCCACTCAGACCACCAGCCACTCAGACCACCAGCCACTCAGACCACCAGCCACTCAGACCACCAGCCACTCAGACCACCAGCCACTCAGACCACCAGCCACTCAGACCACCAGCCACTCAGACCACCAGCCACTCAGACCACCAGCCACTCAGACCATCAGCCACTCAGACCACCAGCCATTCAGGCTACCAGCCACTCAGATCACCAGCCACTCAGGCCACCAGCCACTCAGACCACCAACCGCTCAGATCACCAGCCACTCAGACCACCAGCCGCTCAGACCACCAGCCGCTCAGACCACCAGCCACTCAGACCACCAGCCACTCAGACTACCAGCCGCTCAGACCACCAGCCGCTCAGACCACCAGCCACTCAGACCACCAGCCACTCAGACTACCAGCCACTGAGACCACCAGCCACTGAGACCACCAGCCACTCAGACTACCAAGCCACTCAGTCTACCAGCCACTCAGACCACCAGCCACTCAGACCACCAGCCACTCAGACTACAGCACCAACCTGAGACCACCAGCCACTGAGACCACCAGCCACTCAGACCACCAGCCACTCAGACTACCAGCCACTCAGACCACCAGCCACTCAGACCGCCAGCCTTTCCAGCGCTTGATAAACGTTCCAGCCTGCCGTAAACGCAGCAAGGACAATGGCTTCTTTGTTCACCGAGTGCCTTTCCTTCTTCTATCTCAAGCACCCCAAGCTTTGGAATTCATTTGATTAACATTAAACTAATCTTCATTTGAATATCTTCCGTTTGTGGTAACGCGTGAGTGTTAATCTCCCCCTCACCAGGAAAGCTCCTTTTATGCAAATATATATATTATATATATATATATATATATATATATATATATATATATATATATATATATATATATATATATATATATATCTTCACTTTAAGACAGGTTACAAACCGAAACATGATTACCAAACCCAGTATCAATACGTTGGCTAAACCACATTAGAAAGTGAAAGGAAGACGACGTTTCGATCCGTCCTAGACCATTCTCAATTCAATTCTCTTGAGAATGTCCACAGGTAGATTGTCCCCCAGTGTCAATACCTTCTCAGTCCTTTAAGTTCCTGTACTGTTTTGATGGTAACGGTTCTATAAGCTTAGGGTCGCATAATTGGTGAAAGATATTGGCCGCGCTCACATCTGTGAAAGGTTGAGTTGCAATGCAACCTTGTGACATGAAATATACTCATTGGTGTACCTTGTTTCTCGGTGTATATACACAATGAATGTTTGACTTATGAACTATGTTCATGATTAAAGTATATTTGTTGGTCCAAAAACAGTGTGGCCTTAATAATCCTACAGAGGTTGATGGGCTTACGCCCACGACCAAGCCAGTGACGACACTGAGAGATCGAAGGACGGGAGGTTATCTTGAGGTTATCTTGAGATGATTTCGGGGCTTTTAGTGTCCCGTGGCCCGGTCCTCGACCAGGCCTCCACCCCCAGGAAGCAGCCCGTGACAGCTGACTAACACCCAGGTACCTATTTTACTGCTAGGTAACAGGGGCATAGGGTGAAAGAAACTCTGCCCATGGTTTCTCGCCGGCGCCTGGGATCGAACCCAGGACCACAGGATCACAAGTCCGGTGTGCTGTCCGCTCGGCCGACCGGCTCCGGCTCCGGCTCCGGGAGGGTCAGATGTACAATATTAGTGAATACATTCCCCAGTGAATGCAACAGAAAAGCAGTCCAGCGGGCCCAAAATGATTGCATACAAATAGTATATGAAAAGCTTGTGCGAACAATGAAGGCACCATCTGAGAACGTCTCACTTTATAGACATCATATCATAGACGAAAAATGCTATTAAGAAAGCCCTTCTTGATGACCCAGTCTCCGTGCGGCGTCTAGACTCATGTACAATAGAATCATCTGAGATCATCACCCCCCAAAAAAACATTTTTTTTTAAAGGAACATCTATGGAGAGAGAACAAATTGCTTGCTCAAGTACCCAATCTAAGCACAGAGCTTCCTGGAGCCGAGGTTTGGGGGAAGCGTTTCCGCAAGCAGGTCCGGCGCGCGTCCCGCCTCGCGCGCTATCCCGCCAACAAGATATCCCGTGGCCATGTCTCTCTAGCCATCATAAAGACGGCGCCTTTCTTCTCCCCGGTGATAAACCTGGTTGGCTCCGAGGAACAGTCCTCCTCGCTCTTACAACTCGTAAACCCCCGCCGTCGACGCTCTCCACCAGGGCAGTTCTGGACGATGTTCGCCCATTTCTTATTTCCTGTTTCCTAGTCCTTATACTTCCTGCTCTCTCCTCCTTATCTGCTGCTTCCCTCTTTCCCTCCCCGCCCCCCCCCCCACCATCCTATTTTTCCTGGACGCTGTTTCGCAGTCGTTATTTTCTGCTTCCTGAATCGTTATTCTTCTGCTTTTTTTCATAGACTTTATTCAGGTTCTCCTTATTTGTTGCCGACTTATTCTCTTCCCTTCCTGTTTGCTGAGCGCTCTATAGAGTCCTTTATCTCCTCTGCTTTTTATCAATGGAGAGTGAGGGCAAATTTAATACATTAAAATTCAAATCATTAATACCATTTGATAATAATTTAAATGCAAATCTTCCATACTATTTAACTGGAAATAGTTTGGAATTTGAAATCTTCAGTACGGTTGACTTCAGGTCAGGTAACAATGTCTAACTTAACACTCGTATCTCTATAATGCAAACGTAGCTACCCAGATGATGAGTCACAAAAAAAAGAAGTACATGATCGACTTGAGAATGGTCCAGGACGGACCGAAACGTCGTCGTCCCTTCACCTTCTAGTGTGTGGTCTGGTCAACGTAGCTACCCAGGCTACTAATGCCATTCAATTGCACGTACTCAAAAACTTTTAACAAAAGGCGTACATATACAATCATTGCCACGTTACTCGTTTAACCAGACCACACACTAGAAGTTGAAGGGGACGCCGACGTTTCGGTCCGTTCTGGACCATTCTCAATCGACTTGAGAATGGTCCAAGACGGACCGAAACGTCGTCGTCCCTTCAACTTCTAGTGTGTGGTCTGATCAACATACTTCAGCCACGTTATTGTGACTCCTTGCCTGTGTACTCCTCTAAACTTTGCTTTAAACTTTATAGTGGGTTTTCTTGAATCAGAAACTTTATTCGTAACAACTTATACAGGTCATTGCAATAATGGCTGGACTAAACAACTTTACAGCAGTCTAAATCAAATTTATAGTTTGGCAAAAAATAACATCTATATTATAATTTGAAAGGTAATACATATTGTAAAAAAAAAAGTACAGTTTACCTTTATATATATATATATATATATATATAGTATATATATATATATATATATATTATATATATATATATATTATATATATATATATATTGAAACAACTAGAGACCCTAGAGCTGCCAGTTTTCTCTTTCAGCGCCTTAGTGTGGCGATCCAGAGAGGAAATGCTCACTGCATCCATGGTTCCTGCCCGCCATCTGAGGAGCTGGAAGAGCTCTACAACTTGTAACAAGTAGTCTTGTACCCTGCATGTAACCAATGTTGTAACCCTTTTGTGTAATGAAATTTTAAAATAAAGTTAGGATATATATATATGCACAAATACTAAAAGAATAGGGGTGGTAGGGAGAAGAAAATATCAAAGTGTTCAGTGAGGATCCACAAGGTCTTCTCTAAGTACTCATTCCTTTTCTTCTCCGAGGCTATGGGTCCCTACACTTGCACCAGAGGTGGTACCAACATGACCCACCGCCCAAATGGTGTTGGATCCTGAACTAACGACAGGCCATCAAGCTCCCTCGATGCCCTTACTGTTCCTTAACTAGTACGTCCTCACCTCAAGACGATCCAGATAGCCCAGATTTCTTGGAACCAGCTGTTTTTCCGCCTCTCTCAATTCCTCCCCTTCCCCCTCCTCCGAGGCCCATCCCAAATCCTTATTCTCATCCCTTCCAAGTGTTCCCTTCCCTCTCCCAAGATGCAACCGCATCCAGATCTATCAGATGCCACTGTTGTCTATCTGATGTATAGTCTGCCTACATCTTGGCGTTCCTCGGAGGTTGTTACAAGTCATGGCTGACACTTGCAACGGCTGCTGATTGAATAGCTTGTGAAGCTCTAGGTCGACACCATCACTGCTTATCGACTAGCTGCTCTAACAACCGAAACTATCGCCTGGCGCAATGGTGGTTCAAACAAGATTTCAACATGTTGAAAAAGCTCACGTTAAAGTCAACCCTTCCGCCACCATTTGTGGGTCTTCTGGGTGTTTGGCAACACCGCCTAACATTACGCTTGGAATATATATATATCCAGTGTTGCGTGCTTCCAGTGTTGTGTATATCTTGTTGCGTATATCCAGTTTTGCATATAGGCAGTATTGCCTATATCCATATGCCGAACACCCTCCACACTCCCAACTGTCGCCTCCACACGTAATTCAGCTCTCACGCCCAGATCATTCCACACCCAGCTCCTCCACACCCAACTCCCCCACACCCAACTCCCCCACTCCCAGCTCCTCCACACCCAACTCCCCCACACCCAGCTCCTCCACACCCAGCTCCCCAACACCCAGCTCCTCCACACCCAGCTCCTCTACACCCAGCTCCCCCACACCCAGCTCCTCCACACCCAGCTCCTCTACACTCAGCTACCCCACACCCAGCTCCTCCACACCCAGCTCCTCTACACTCAGCTCCCCCACACCCAGCTCCTCCACACCCAGCTCCTCCACACCCAGCTCCTCTACACCCAGCTCCCCACACCCAGCTCCTCCACACCCAGCTCCTCTACACTCAGCTACCCACACCCAGCTCCTCCACACCCAGCTCCTCTACACTCAGCTCCCCCACACCCAGCTCCTCCACACCCATCTCCCCCACACCCAGCTCCTCCACACCCAGCACCCCCACACCCAGCTCCTCCACACCCAACACTGTGTATACTAAACTCTATATTACTGTGCTCCTCTGCGGACAGATACTTCTCTATGCTCCCAACGAGTCGTCGTGCAGATGGTGTTTACATAACAAAAGATATCGCACGCGTACCTTTATACTCGACTGCTTTTACTCAATTACCTCCCGGGTACTTATCCGGACGGAACACCGAGCATTAACCGGCCGGCAGAACACCGGCAAGAAAGCCACAGCTGGATTACGGGAGTATTTACGTGTCTGGGAACGAGGTGGGAGAGAGTGACTTGGGGCATTTCCGATACAGAGATTTCGTCGCCAGTATCGGCTTTGCGTTATCCGGGGAAACACGGGCGCATGTACGGGAGTTAAAAATAACCAGGAGGAAAAGATATTTCTCGCGCCAAGACTGGCAGGAAATTAAGAAAGTAATGAGCTGGAAAGATCACACACGATGAACACCTTGACTGATGAACACATGAACAAATCCCAACCCGTTCTCGCACTTGCTTATGGTCAATATTGGCTTATTTAATAAGTGCATATGTGACATACTAATTGTGAATATTTTAGTTTACCTTGAAAAGCTTCATAGAAAGCACTGACCTCACCTAAGCTTTTTAGTATGTTAAGATAAGCATCTTATTGCTTCTTGTATACAATTATTACTTAACCTATCAAACTGTCCACAAGGGCCGTGACGAGGATTCGAACCTACGTCTGTGAGCATCACAGACGCTGCCTTAATCGACTGAGCTGATTTGTTCATTGATGCATCACTTTATTGTGATTTCTGTGTGTACTGATAACATTGTCTTGATTGTTAACCACATGACACTGTGGTGATTGTTGGCGACAATCCCTCCTGGTGTACCCCTATACCGATATACCAAGTATTAGCTCGGTATATCGGTATATGAATGGGGATAATGGCCTCAATAACCATCCCAGGTCAATATACAATATACAACGTAGGGAGTGTTGACTTAACAACCTTATATATATATATATATATATATATATATATATATATATATATATATATATATATATATATATATATATATATATATATATATATATATATATAATGTGTGTGTGTAAATCACGAAAAATAAACACGTGATTAAAAAGTGACAGTATCAGACCACGGAGGAAAATTGAAACAGGAAATTTCCTTAAGTACTTTCGTATATTAATACGTCTTCAGGAGCGTATATTAATATATCCTGTTTCAATTCTCCTCCGTAGTCTGACACTGTCACTTTTTAATCACGTGTTTATTTTTTCGTGATTTACACACACACCACACACCACACACACACACACACACACAACCACACACACACACACACACACACACACACACACACACACACACATATATATAAGATTAAAGAGTATGGGAGGAGTACTGCAAGGTTGAGAAAGAGGAGACAATCACCCACTAATGCTCACACCAATAAGTCACTTGGCGCCCTAATTTAACAACTGACATTTACGGTGACGGAGGTACCGACATTCTGTAATTTCATAATTGCTCACTGGCATTGTTTAATTACCTCGTTTCACGCCTCCAGACACACACACACACGCACACACACACACACACACACACCACACACACACACAACACACACACACACACACAACACACACACACACAGGGGGCCTCGTAGCCTGGTGGATAGCGCGCAGGACTCGTAATTCTGTGGCGCGGGTTCGATTCCCGCACGAGGCAGAAACAAATGGGCAAAGTTTCTTTCACCCTGAATGTCCCCCCTTGTTACCTAGCAGTAAGTAGGTACCTAGGAGTTAGTCAGCTGTCACGGGCTGCTTCCTGGTGTGTGTGTGTGTGTGTGTGTGTGTGTGTGTGTGTGTGTGTGTGTGTGTGTGTGTGTGTGTGTGTGTACTCACCTAGTTGTACTCACCTAGTTGTGTTTGCGGGGGTTGAGCTCTGGCTCTTTGGTCCCGCCTCTCAACCGTCAATCAACAGGTGTACAGATTCCTGAGCCTATCGGGCTCTGTCATATCTACACTTGAAACTGTGTATGGAGTCAGCCTCCACCACATCACCCCCTAATGCATTCCATTTGTCAACCACTCTGACACTAAAAAAGTTCTTTCTAATATCTCTGTGGCTCATTTGGGCACTCAGTTTCCACCTGTGTCCCCTTGTGCGTGTTCCCCTTGTGTTAAATAGACTGTCTTTATCTACCCTATCAATCCCCTTCAGAATCTTGAATGTGGTGATCATGTCCCCCCTAACTCTTCTGTCTTCCAGCGAAGTGAGGTTTAATTCCCGTAGTCTCTCCTCGTAGCTCATACCTCTCAGCTCGGGTACTAGTCTGGTGGCAAACCTTTGAACCTTTTCCAGTTTAGTCTTATCCTTGACTAGATATGGACTCCATGCTGGGGCTGCATACTCCAGGATTGGCCTGACATATGTGGTATACAAAGTTCTGAATGATTCTTTACACAAGTTTCTGAATGCCGTTCGTATGTTGGCCAGCCTGGCATATGCCGCTGATGTTATCCGCTTGATATGTGCTGCAGGAGACAGGTCTGGCGTGATATCAACCCCCAAGTCTTTTTCCTTCTCTGACTCCTGAAGAATTTCCTCTCCCAGATGATACCTTGTATCTGGCCTCCTGCTCCCTACACCTATCTTCATTACATTACATTTGGTTGGGTTAAACTCTAACAACCATTTGTTCGACCATTCCTTCAGCTTGTCTAGGTCTTCTTGAAGCCTCAAACAGTCCTCTTCTGTTTTAATCCTTCTCATAATTTTAGCATCGTCCGCAAACATTGAGAGAAATGAATCGATACCCTCCGGGAGATCATTTACATATATCAGAAACAAGATAGGACCGAGTACAGAGCCCTGTGGGACTCCACTGGTGACTTCACGCCAATCGGAGGTCTCACCCCTCACCGTAACTCTCTGCTTCCTATTGCTTAGATACTCCCTTATCCACTGGAGCACCTTACCAGCTACACCTGCCTGTCTCTCCAGCTTATGTACCAGCCTCTTATGCGGTACTGTGTCAAAGGCTTTCCGACAATCCAAGAAAATGCAATCCGCCCAGCCCTCTCTTTCTTGCTTAATCTGTGTCACCTGATCGTAGAATTCTATCAAGCCTGTAAGGCAAGATTTACCCTCCCTGAATCCATGTTGGCGATTTGTCACGAAGTCCCTTCTCTCCAGATGTGTTACCAGGTTTTTTCTCACGATCTTCTCCATCACCTTGCATGGTATACAAGTCAAGGACACTGGCCTGTAGTTCAGTGCCTCTTGTCTGTCGCCCTTTTTGTATATTGGGACCACATTCGCCGTCTTCCATATTTCTGGTAGGTCTCCCGTCTCTAGTGATTTACTATACACTATGGAGAGTGGCAAGCAAAGTGCCTCTGCACACTCTTTCAGTA
>NC_091152.1:14569265-14574265 GCF_040958095.1 Procambarus clarkii
ATTGTCGAGCCAACTGGCACCCACGAGGCCACTCCTGACACATGGCGGCGCTTGGCACCCTCCCCCCCCCCACCCTTACCCATCCTCGCTAATTGGTGATTCGCTTAACTCATCGCAGGAACGGAACACACAGACAAGGAAGCAGAGGAGCATGCAGGCAGCAGCCAGTAAAGCAAGCAAGTAGTCTAGCAGGTAGGCAATCAGGAAAAAAACACACACACACACACACACACACACACACACACACAGGAATGGATCTGGACTACTAATTATGAAGAGACTTCAACCATGGGAAGATAGATTGGAAGAACAGAGACCCGCATGGAGGACCAGAAACATGGAGAGCTAAGCTGCTGGACGTGGCAACAAGAAACTTTCTAAGCCAGCATACCAAAGAGCCAACAAGAATGAGAGGAGAAGATGAACCAGCAATGCTTGATTTGATATTTACCCTAAATGAATGGGATATAAGGGAAGTTAAGATGGAAGCGCCCTTGGGAATGAGTGACCACAGTGTATTGAACTTTGAGTACCTGGTAGAGCTAGGACTTATCTCCCCCCAAAAAGAACTAGGAATCAAAAGGCTGGCATACCGAAAGGGGAATTATGAACAGATGAGAAGTTTCCTAAGTGAAATACCTTGGGACACAGACCTCAGAGACAAGTCTGTACAGGGTATGATGGACTATGTTACCCAAAAGTGTCAGGAGGCAGTAAACAGGTTCATCCCGGCCCAAAGGGAAAAATCCGAGAAGCAACAAAAGAATCATGGTATAATAGGGCATGTATGGAAGCGAAGAAACTGAACAAGAAGGCGTGGAGGAACTTCCGGAATAACAGAACACCAGAAAGCAGGGAGAGATACCAGAGAACCAGGAATGAGTACGTCAGGGTGAGAAGAGAAGCAGAGAAAATTTTTGAAAATGATATAGCAAACAAAGCCAAGACCGAACCAAAGCTACTCCACAGTCACATCAAAGGAAAACAACAGTGAAAGAACAGGTATTGAAACTTAGAACAGGCGAGGACAGGTATACAGAGAATGACAGAGAGGTGTGTGAGGAACTCAACAAGAGGTTCCAGGAGGTCTTCACAATAGAACAGGGTGAGGTCACTGTGCTAGGAGAAAGGGAGGTAAACCAGGCGGCCTTGGAGGAGTTCGAAATTACGAGAGAGGAGGTCAAGAGACACCTGCTGGATCTGGATGTTAGAAAGGCGGTTGGTCCAGATGGGATCTCACCATGGGTACTGAAAGAGTGTGCAGAGGCACTTTGCTTGCCACTCTCCATAGTGTATAGTAAATCACTAGAGACGGGAGACCTACCAGAAATATGGAAGACGGCGAATGTGGTCCCAATATACAAAAAGGGCGACAGACAAGAGGCACTGAACTACAGGCCAGTGTCCTTGACTTGTATACCATGCAAGGTGATGGAGAAGATCGTGAGAAAAAACCTGGTAACACATCTGGAGAGAAGGGACTTCGTGACAAATCGCCAACATGGATTCAGGGAGGGTAAATCTTGCCTTACAGGCTTGATAGAATTCTACGATCAGGTGACACAGATTAAGCAAGAAAGAGAGGGCTGGGCGGACTGCATTTCTTGGATTGTCGGAAAGCCTTTGACACAGTACCGCATAAGAGGCTGGTACATAAGCTGGAGAGACAGGCAGGTGTAGCTGGTAAGGTGCTCCAGTGGATAAGGGAGTATCTAAGCAATAGGAAGCAGAGAGTTACGGTGAGGGGTGAGACCTCCGATTGGCGTGAAGTCACCAGTGGAGTCCCACAGGGCTCTGTACTCGGTCCTATCTTGTTTCTGATATATGTAAATGATCTCCCGGAGGGTATCGATTCATTTCTCTCAATGTTTGCGGACGATGCTAAAATTATGAGAAGGATTAAAACAGAAGAGGACTGTTTGAGGCTTCAAGAAGACCTAGACAAGCTGAAGGAATGGTCGAACAAATGGTTGTTAGAGTTTAACCCAACCAAATGTAATGTAATGAAGATAGGTGTAGGGAGCAGGAGGCCAGATACAAGGTATCATCTGGGAGAGGAAATTCTTCAGGAGTCAGAGAAGGAAAAAGACTTGGGGGTTGATATCACGCCAGACCTGTCTCCTGCAGCACATATCAAGCGGATAACATCAGCGGCATATGCCAGGCTGGCCAACATACGAACGGCATTCAGAAACTTGTGTAAAGAATCATTCAGAACTTTGTATACCACATATGTCAGGCCAATCCTGGAGTATGCAGCCCCAGCATGGAGTCCATATCTAGTCAAGGATAAGACTAAACTGGAAAAGGTTCAAAGGTTTGCCACCAGACTAGTACCCGAGCTGAGAGGTATGAGCTACGAGGAGAGACTACGGGAATTAAACCTCACTTCGCTGGAAGACAGAAGAGTTAGGGAGGACATGATCACCACATTCAAGATTCTGAAGGGGATTGATAGGGTAGATAAAGACAGTCTATTTAACACAAGGGGAACACGCACAAGGGGACACAGGTGGAAACTGAGTGCCCAAATGAGCCACAGAGATATTAGAAAGAACTTTTTTAGTGTCAGAGTGGTTGACAAATGGAATGCATTAGGGGGTGATGTGGTGGAGGCTGACTCCATACACAGTTTCAAGTGTAGATATGACAGAGCCCGATAGGCTCAGGAATCTGTACACCTGTTGATTGACGGTTGAGAGGCGGGACCAAAGAGCCAGAGCTCAACCCCCGCAAACACAACTAGGTGAGTACACACACACACACACACACACACACACACACACGCTTGCAACAATGCCCCATCTCTGCAACTAGTGTCGTTGACTGCAAGTCAGCATAAATAGCCTCGTAACTGCAAGGTGAAATAACATGCAACCAATCAACCCGATTGGCCACAATGGGCCCCGCGCCTTGGTCGAGGGTTAACAAGCCAAATATCAGGGAGGGAAGCGCCCGGAACTCGTCAAGGGTGGAAGAGAGAATATGAAGAATGGCAGAAAAGATGGGAGAGGTGAGAGTGCCATAGAGGGAAGAGAGGAGGAGAGAGAGAGAGAGAGAGAGAGAGAGAGAGAGAGAGAGAGAGAGAGAGAGAGAGAGAGAGAGAGAGAGAGAGAGAGAGAGAGAGAGAGAGAGATCACTCTTCGGTCCTATAAGTGTCAGTGAAGGTCTCCTGTCCTTCAAGGGTTGGTGTGTGACTCTGGGGCGCCCGAGATAATTTAACATTCTGGCAAAAGATTCTGATCCTGAGTCAGTACTCAAGGCGCTAGTACTTAGTACTCAGAAGAATTTCAGAAGGGAACATAACAGATAAATCTTATTGCTGTGACCTTCTTAGTCTTACTGGAGAGTGTCAGCGTGAGGGAGGGAGGGAGAGAGAGAGGAGAGAGAGAGAGGGCGGGAAAGAGAGCGAGGAGGAGAGAGAGACACCACATGCAAATAAGACACTGGCTACGGAGGGTGGCTAAGGGAAGACAATTTACATTCTGAGAGTGGCAGGCTGGAGGGCGCCACCTGTCTGCCTGTCAACCTACCAACACTAGCTAATGTTGATGAGTGTTGCCTCCCGGCACGACAGGCAACGATGGAGCAAACAGGAGAGCAAGAGCTGAGGGGCACAAAGTTGAGGAGGAGGTGGCCGGTAGTAGTTCCTTCCAGTGAGGGAAGGAATACATATGAATAAAAATCAAATCAATAAGTAGACACTAACAATTACGACATGTATACAGAGAACTATAAAGCTACAGAGTATGTAGAGAGCATTGTTAACTCTTGACTAGTTGCAGGCGAGGAGTCACAATAACGTGGCTGAAGTATGTTGACCAGACCACACACTAGAAGGTGAAGGCACGACGACACTGAGAATGGTCCGAAACGTCGTCGTCCCTTCACCTTCTAGTGTGTGATCTGGTCAACGGGTTCTTGATAATGAGGAGCTCCGTGGAACGAAGGAGCTTCTTTGTTCCATAGTATATGATGTCGTGTAAAATTTCGGTGAGAGCAGGTGCTTTTAACTCATTGAAAACAGCCCCAGCCAACTCAGAACCCTTTACATACATAACCTGATACATCTGTACACCTGCCTTTATGAAGCATGTAACCTTCCATCTAAATATACGGGTATGACGTCGACCAAACTCAAGACGCATTTCTCCAGTCATCTTTAATCAGGTGGCTCTAAAAATCAGGTAAGAGGCCATGACATCACCCAGGCAACAGAAAATGTTGAATAAAAACACTTGTATATTAGATAAAGTCCATTATGTAAGACTATTACAAATTCTCGAAGCCCTATACACAAGCAACCCACCATAAATACTCAAATGACGGAATCATTCACTCTACCCACCATGAGAGTGAGAGCACTCTACCCACCATGAGAGTGAGAGCACTCTACCCACCATGAGACTGAGAGCACTCTACCCACCATGAGAGTGAGAGCACTCTACCCACCATGAAAGTGAGAGCACTCTACCCACCATGAAAGTGAGAGCACTCTACCCACCATGAGAGAGAGCACTCTACCCACCATGAGAGTGAGAACACTCTACCCACCATGAGAGTGAGAGCACTCTACCCACCATGAGAGAGAGAGCACTCTACCCACCATGAAAGTGAGAGCACTCTACCCACCACAAGAGTGAGAGCACTCTACCCACCATGAGAGAGAGAGCACTCTACCCACCATGAGAGTGAGAGCACTCTACCCACCATGAGAGTGAGAGCACTCTACCCACCATGAGAGTGAGAGCACTCTACCCACCATGAGAGAGAGCACTCTACCCACCATGAGAGTGAGAGCACTCTACCCACCACAAGAGTGAGAGCACTCTACCCACCATGAGAGAGAGAGCACTCTACCCACCATGAGAGTGAGAGCACTCTACCCACCATGAGAGTTGAGAGCACTCTACCCACCATGAGAGAGAGAGCACTCTACCCACCATGAGAGAGAGCACTCTACCCACCATGAGAGTGAGAGCACTCTACCCACCATGAGA
>NC_091152.1:14579265-14599265 GCF_040958095.1 Procambarus clarkii
GGGAACCACCGAAGCCCGAAGCAACCGGTACAACTACCAACATTTCCAGGGAGCCACCGAAGCCCGAAGCAACCGGTACTGAAAATCTTTTCCTTCTCTGGACCAACTTTTTCCAGCCATGTTCCAGGCGTCGACGTGCTGGTGAAACTAACCTCCAGATTCCATTCCAGAGCTGGAGAGTCCCAACACCTTTTGAATCACCAAGTCGCTCTCTTTGATGCCATATTTAGAACGATCACTTTGGTCTAAAATAATTTCGTCTACGCAAATTTCCAGACTCTAATTGTACTTCCAGACCGTTCAGAAGAACGTAAGTGAGCCGTTCCAGCGCGCTGTAGTCGTTGGAAAGTCACCCGCGAGAACCATTTTGTAAGCAATTATGATCGACAGGACAAGACAGTGGTCCTCGAGGCTAGTAAGACGGTGGTCCTCGAGGAATAGTACAGACAGTGGTCCCCGAGGCTAGTACAGACGGTGGTCCTCGAGGCTAGTACAGTGGTCCTCGAGGCTAGTAAAGACGGTGGTCCTCGAGGTTAGTACAGACAGTGGTCCTCGAGGCTAGTACAGTGGTCCTCGAGGAATAGTACAGACGGTGTCCTCGAGCCTAGTACAGACAGTGGTCCTCGAGGCTAGTACAGACAGTGGTCCTCGAGGCTAGTACAGACAGTGGTCCTCGAGGCTAGTACAGACAGTGGTCCTCGAGGCTAGTACAGACAGTGGTCCTCGAGGCTAGTACAGACGGTGGTCCTCGAGGGTAGTACAGACAGTGGTCCTCGAGGCTAGTACAGACAGTGGTCCTCGAGGCTAGTACAGACAGTGGTCCTCGAGGGTAGTACAGTGGTCCTCGAGGTTAGTACAGACAGTGGTCCTCGAGGCTAGTACAGGACAGTGGTCCTCGAGGCTAGTACAGACAGTGTCCTCGAGGGTAGTACAGTGGTCCTCGAGGTTAGTACAGACAGTGGTCCTCGAGGCTAGTACAGACAGTGGTCCTCGAGGCTAGTACAGACAGTGGTCCTCGAGGGTAGTACAGTGGTCCCGAGGCTAGTACAGACAGTGGTCCTCGAGGCTAGTACAGACGGTGGTCCTCGAGGCTAGTACAGACGGTGGTCCTCGAGGCTAGTACAGACGGTGGTCCTCGAGGCTAGTACAGACAGTGGTCTCGAGGCTAGTACAGACAGTGGTCCTCGAGGCTAGTAAAGACGGAGGTGAAACATGGGGGGGGGGAATAGCTCTTTTTAGTCCATTATTCCACCCCCCAGTCAACTAACGAGTCCGGGGGAAACAGCTCTCTCTAGTCCGTTATCCCGCCTCCAGTTAACTAACTATTCTAGAGCACTCCCAGAGTTCCTACGGGCAGCCTCTCTCGTTCAACACCTTGTAACCTAGGTATTCGATTACCTAGGTGCTACAACTACAAGGCGCCGTAACTTGATCAGCTACCCGCAACTCTAGAGAACTCTAGAACACATTTCACTGCCACAAACGTATAAGAGAACCGAAAGGGAAGAGATGAATAATGAAGTAATTAGTGAGGGTTTGGGGTGAGAGAGGTAGAGAGCTGGGAGGAGCGAGGAGGAGGGTCGTCAGTTGAAAGGAGAGGAGAGAGAATACGGAGATGAGTGGAGGTAGAGGTAGAAAAGTAGATAGTAGAAGCAGAAGAGTAGATAGTAGAAGTAGAAAAGTGTTGCCACCATCCATTCAAGACCGTTACATACCAGACAAGGAATGGACTTGTCGGTATCACAATATTCTCAAAGATGTTATAAAAAGGTCATTATTAGTATGTTTCATCTGTATCATGTATCCTGTAAGATTCTTTAACTCAATAACCTCAAGAGTACTCTACTCTAGTTTGCATTTTCTATCCAAAAAATCCCAGATCTAGGAACAATTAAAATCCGATTACAAGTAAAGTGACTCAAGTCTTTATTTGGCATGATAAATATCGGAATTCAAACAATCGAACTGAAGGTCCATTATTAATGCAGCCAGATCAGTTAGCCATTCCAGCCAGCCCAGTCAGCCATTCCAGCCAGCCCAGTCAGCCATTCCAGCCAGCACAGTCAGCCATTCCAGCCAGCACAGTTAGCCATTCCAGCCAGCCCAGTCAGCCCAGTTAGCCATTCCAACCAGCCCAGTTAGCCATTCCAGCCAGCCCAGTTAGCCATTCCAGCCAGCACAGTTAGCCATTCCAGCCAGCCCAGTCAGCCATTCCAGCCAGCACAGTTAGCCATTCCAGCCAGCCCAGTTAGCCATTCCAGCCAGCCCAGTCAGCCATTCCAGCCAGCACAGTTAGCCATTCCAGCCAGCACAGTTAGCCATTCCAGCCAGCACAGTCAGCCATTCCAGCCAGCACAGTCAGCCATTCCAGCCAGCACAGTCAGCCATTCCAGCCAACCTTGCAAACAGCTTTATCAACACCGAAAACCTAAGATCTAATGTGATAGTTCAAACTAGAGTTCCATAATACTCCAGGGGCCAGATTCATGAGCTTCGAAGAGCTCCGAAGCACCAGGAGGCTGTTTATAACAATAACAACAGTTGATTGACAAGTTTTCATGCTTGTAAACTGTTTAATAAATGTAACCAAAGCCATCAATGATTGAGGAAAGATGTACACGTTCGTAAGTACTTGCGTAACTGCTTCGTGAATCTGGCCCCAGTTCCATAATTGCTTAAGCATGCAACACTATGATGTCGTGGTCATTACATCTTACGACACGGGTTTACTGAATAGAGATCACCAATACCCTGACGCTCGCACCATCAGCCGTAACCACACAGGTGCCAATTCGCTAAAATTTCATTTTTTTCGCTCCCTTACGAGTAATTAATAGCTCAATAACGGTAATTAACCCTCTCACATGTCCTAATTAAAGAGATTAGCCGCAGGCCAGGCGAGACGGTCCACAATGGCACCCGTCACACAATTACCAGGGACAAAAGCGCCAAGCTTAATGGTCGTCCAGTCACGTTTGTGGCACTGGAGGGATTGGTGTATATGTGGCACTGGAGGGATTGGTGTCTATGTGGCACTGGAGGGATTGGTGTCCCTCTGGCACTGGAGTGATTGGTGTCCCTCTGGCACTGGAGGGATTGGTGACCCTCTGGCACTGGAGGGATTGGTGTCTATGTGGCACTGGAGGGATTGGTGTCCCTGTGGCACTGGAGGGATTGGTGTATATGTGGCACTGGAGGGATTGGTGCATATGTGGCACTGGAGGGATTGGTGTCCCTGTGGCACTGGAGGGATTGGTGTATATGTGGCACTGGAGGGATTGGTGTCCCTGTGGCACTGGAGGGATTGGTGTCCCTGTGGCACTGGAGGGATTGGTGTCCCTGTGGCACTGAAGGGATTGGTGTCTCTATGGCACTGGAGGGATTGGTGTCCCTATGTGGCACTGGAGGGATTGGTGTCCCTATGTGGCACTGGAGGGATTGGTGTCTATGTCGCACTGGAGGGATTGGTGTCCCTGTGGCACTGGAGGGATTGGTGTATATGTGGCACTGGAGGGATTGGTGCATATGTGGCACTGGAGGGATTGGTGTCCCTGTGGCACTGGAGGGATTGGTGTATATGTGGCACTGGAGGGATTGGTGTCCCTGTGGCACTGGAGGGATTGGTGTCCCTGTGGCACTGGAGGGATTGGTGTCCCTGTGGCACTGAAGGGATTGGTGTCTCTATGGCACTGGAGGGATTGGTGTCCCTATGTGGCACTGGAGGGATTGGTGTCCCTATGTGGCACTGGAGGGATTGGTGTCCCTATGTGGCACTGGAGGGATTGGTGTCCCTATGTGGCACTGGAGGGATTGGTGTCCCTATGTGGCACTGGAGGGATTGGTGTCCATGTGGCACTGGAGGGATTGGTGTCCCTGTGGCACTGGAGGGATTGATGTCTATGTGGCACTGGAGGGATTGGTGTCCCTGTGGCACTGGAGGGATTGGTGTCCCTCTGGCACTGGAGGGATTGGTGTCCCTGTGGCACTGGAGGGATTGGTGTCCCTGTGGCACTGGAGGGATTGGTGTCCCTGTGGCACTGGAGGGATTGGTGTCCCTGTGGCACTGGAGGGATTGGTGTCCCTGTGGCACTGGAGGGATTGGTGTCTATGTGGCACTGTAAGTGTCAGTGACACGATATAACACATATTTAAGGCTTGGTGTCCCCTACTTTATTTACATAAAAGCGGTCACATAAACACAATGTTCCATCACATTTAAGAAGTCATCACAAGACGCTGCAACCCGAGACACTCTAATGTAGATTGGCCTTTCGATTGGACACAATGTCCAATCGAAATGCCAATCGTGCAGGTTCAGTGCATATTTTGCCACTACATATGCAAACAACAAATGCAGTGTTATTATATGTGACTTACAGAGTGCATTCTTGGTACTGAACGCACATGGAAGTAACAGACAGAAAAGAATTAGTGATATTTGGATAACGTAGCTGCTAAAGAAAATAGGTTTGAAGTAAACCTTTCCTGAATTCCACATTAGTTTGGCACCTCAAAGCATGATCCTGTTGCAACCCGTTCTCGCACTTGCTTACTGTCAATATTGGCTTATTTAGTAAGTGCATATGTGACATACTAATTGAATATTTTGAATATATACCGTTGATAGGTTAAGTAATAATTGTAAACAAGAAGCAATAAGATGCTTATCTTAACATACTAAGAAGGTTAGGTGAGGTCGGTGTTTCTATGAAGCTTTTCAAGGTAAACTAAAATATTTACAATCAATTAGTATATCACATATGCACTTATTAAATAAGCCAATATTGACTGTAAGTGCGAGAGCGGGTTGCCTGTTGACACGCTTGTAAGGACAGCCTGTAACAGACTTGTAGTGGCAATTAATACAGGTGTTTCAACAGCAGTGACAAGACTAATATCCTATGACAATCTTACTTATATTAGGACTAAAGTATAATAATAATAATAATAATAATAATTTTTATTTAGGCAAAGGTACATACATAAAGAGATTTTACAAAGTTTGTTGGCTTTATAGATAGGAGCTAGTACATACAATGCCTAAAGCCACTATTACGCAAAGCGGAGCCTAGTATAGCCAAGCCTAGAACAGCCCCCTTGTATGGTGAGAGTTATTCTCACTCAATAGCTGTTGTTTAGCTCTTTATTACTTTGTGTCAGCGTATTTTAATTAGACGAAATATAGGTCGGGTCAGTACGAATGTGTTTGTGTGATACCAGAGTACATTATGTGGTAAGGACTCAGAGGGGCGAGGACGATTTCCCGCCTAGTGGAGGGTGACGTAGAATTTTCCAGAAACTGAAGACACCAAATGACGACGGCAACTGGGGAAAACAACTACCTGTTTTAACCAATCAGTGCCGAGGACAATCGTGGCTTCTTGCACGCCGGCCTGGAGATTGGCCAAGACCTTCACTTGTGTTAGAGAGTCGAGAGGCCGCACATGCCGAATGGCGCTCTGGCCCTGTTAACTCTGGAAACACAAACCGTAACTGTCTCTATTTTCCGCTTGTTACAACTTGTAATAAAGTTGTTACATCTTGGCTTAACGTGTTTATGACGTATTAGAACGTTGTTACAACTTGCTATATTGGTTGTTATAACTGGTTAGGTGGTGTTAAAACTTGTTCGAACGTTGTTAAAACTTGTTATATTGGTTGTTTTAACTGGTAAGGAAGTGTTAAAACTTGTTCGAACGTTGTACCAACGTCGTAGTTTCGGTGTGTGTTTGGCGGGATTGGTCCTGTTTCGTGAGCTTGACGCCGTGTCAGCAGGTCCGACCCAACAAAGGTCTGTGATGACAGCTAGGAGGGAGTGTGCGGGAACCCAGCAACTGATCTAGAGAAAGTGGTTTGTTGGAACCTTTGTGAGAAAAGCTGAGACAAGACGAGTTGCTGCAAGCATGGGTACAGACCCATTGTTGGTGGTCTGTGTGGTCGGAGAGACCAGAAACATCTGAAGATCATGGACATGCCAGAGAAGGACTCCAGTCTTCGTGGGTACGAGGGGAAGTGGGCGGGAGGAGCCTAGCCTACCCGTCGCACAGCATCATGGGGCCACACAGGTCTAGACCATGTTTGGTGTGTGTGTAGACCCGAGGAACTCGACGCCAGGCGCCGTGTGTGAGACATCAGCTATGAGCCAGACACCAGGAGCTACACACAACAGCGGTTTGGTCTAAGTCTGAAAGTATGGGAAGTAAGCCCGAATTTAAGGGATTGCGGCGTCTTTAAGTGAGCAGTGACATTTAAACAGAGACCGGTGAGTTAGTCCCAGGTACCTAGAGTGGAAGCCCAATGAAAGTGAAGAGTATTAATATATAGAAGCAGTTGGGGGCCAGTGGTTGAAGCTGTGCGGCCATCGTGTGAGGGCTGGTCAGCGTGTGAACAGTTATCTTGAGGTTATCTTGAGATGATTTCGGGGCTTTAGTGTCCCCGCGGCCCGGTCCTCGACCAGGCCTCCACCCCCAGGAAGCAGCCCGTGACAGCTGACTAACACCCAGGTACCTATTTTACTGCTAGGTAACAGGGGCATAGGGTGAAAGAAACTCTGCCCATTGTTTTCTCGCCGGCGCCCGGGATCGAACCCGGGACCACAGGATCACAAGTTACAGCGTGCTGTCCGCTCGGCCGACCGGCTCCCAGTGTTTCAGTGCAAAGGTGTTAGTGGCGGCTAGTAAAGGCTGACCCAACACAAGTGTGACCACAGTGAAATAAAGGGGCAACACGACAGGGGGACAAAGTAAAGGGCATATATAGGAGTACAATTTGAGCGAACTGACACTAATTACTCTTCGTTACCAAGTAAGTAACACGAAGTACTTCACGTTTCTGTGGTAGATGGCCACAGATGTCTACAGGTCAAGGAGGACCCAGGACACAACCGTCTCGTCCAGCGGATGGAAGCAGACTGGTGGACCAAGACATTCCTGGCTCCAAGGGACAGTTGTCAATTAGCCTCCAACAATATCAATATTTATTACCCTTGAGTGAGTTGTCTACCAATTGTTTAAACAAAGCTACTGTGGTGCAATCACAGTAGCTTAGGTGAAATATTATTAATTGGGTATTGTATAGCTTGTGAAGCGGGTCCCGATGATGGCCCCCAAGGTGAGGATATAAGATAAAACTTGAGTAGCAGCCTAGGACTCTATTATTAACAGGCATAGCCGCAGAGAACTCCAGATGATGGAAGTTGACATTATATATACATGTCTTGTGGAAGGCGTCGGCAAGCAGCGCCCACACCTGCCAGTGGGCTGTGCCGGCAGACATTTCCCACATCCAGACACAGACCATACCTTAAACTGCTGGTACAAGAACAGGTACAGTGAGTGTACCTGAGGCAGGGTACAAGAACAGGTACAGTGGGTGTGCCTGAGGCAGGGTACAAGAACAGGTACAGTGGGTGTGCCTGAGGCAGGGTACAAGAACAGGTACAGTGAGTGTACCTGAGGCAGGGTACAAGAACAGGTACAGTGAGTGTACCTGAGGCAGGGTACAAGAACAGGTACAGTGAGTGTACCTGAGGCAGGGTACAAGAACAGGTACAGTGAGTGTACCTGAGGCAGGGTACAAGAACAGGTACAGTGAGTGTACCTGAGGCAGGGTACAAGAACAGGTACAGTGGGTGTGCCTGAGGCAGGGTACAAGAACAGGTACAGTGGGTGTGCCTGAGGCAGGGTACAAGAACAGGTACAGTGGGTGTGCCTGAGGCAGGGTACAAGAACAGGTACAGTGGGTGTACCTGAGGCAGGGTACAAGAACAGGTACAGTGGGTGTGCCTGAGGCAGGGTACAAGAACAGGTACAGTGAGTGTACCTGAGGCAGGGTACAAGAACAGGTACAGTGGGTGTGCCTGTGGCAGGGGTACAAGAACAGGTACAGTGGGTGTACCTGAGGCAGGGTACAAGAACAGGTACAGTGAGTGTACCTGAGGCAGGGTACAAGAACAGGTACAGTGGGTGTGCCTGAGGCAGGGTACAAGAACAGGTACAGTGGGTGTGCCTGAGGCAGGGTACAAGAACAGGTACAGTGAGTGTACCTGAGGCAGGGTACAAGAACAGGTACAGTGGGTGTGCCTGAGGCAGGGTACAAGAACAGGTACAGTGGGTGTACCTGATGCAGGGTACAAGAACAGGTACAGTGGGTGTGCTGAGGCAGGGTACAAGAAAGGTACAGTGGGTGTACCTGAGGCAGGGTACAAGAACAGGTACAGTTGGGTGTGCCTGAGGCAGGGTACAAGAACAGGTACAGTGGGTGTACCTGAGGCAGGGTACAAGAACAGGTACAGTGGGTGTGCCTGAGGCAGGGTACAAGAACAGGTACAGTGAGTGTTACCTGAGGCAGGGTACAAGAACAGGTACAGTGAGTGTACCTGAGGCAGGGTACAAGAACAGGTACAGAGGTACAGTGGGTGGGCACAACGTAGGGTCTTGATGAAAATGCGGGCTTGGCGAGTCCCCTGGTAGCAAGAAATGACTGGCCCAGGTAATGTATCGCCGGCAAAGCTTTTAGTGGCCCGTAGTACACAACACTGCAGCAGGGCGCTGGGAGGTAACTTTGGAGGAGGAGGAGGAGTTAGGGGGAGAGGGGGGAAAGGGGAGGGTCTTGAGAGGTAAATGGATATAGCGAGAAGAGGTACTTTCGCCTGCCCTATGGCAGCATGAACTTTGCGGCCAATACAAGCTTAACAAACTGTCAAATGTTTTTTTGGCCCCACGCACGAGGTGGCTGCTCTTTATATCTCCTCAAACACATTCATACAGTCTAACCTGAAAACACTCCGACGAGCTCCCTGTATCAAGTTACCCCCCGGTAATTTTGCGTTGATATATGCCAAATCCTTCTTTATATCATTCCTGGTATACCGGTTCCCATATGTATATTTCAACCATGGCGCCAATTGCTCTTCCGTCTTTCAAGAGAGCAAAATAAAAACCTTTCTCAATCTCTCGACATATTGGGACGTTCCAGTTCCTCGGATCAAATTTGTAATTTTTCTCTGCGCTCCTTCACGTGGATTCTGTGGTTCGGTGCCTAAATCTGAACTGCGTAATCTAATGAGGCCGAATAGGCAAGATGAAGATCAAGAGTAACATATTATTTATACTACTAAAGCTTCAACATGTGCATTACAGTAGCCTATTTACTTAGCTTATAATGGGGTATATGTATATCTATGATATAGAATGTCAGTCTGGGTGTGTGTAAAGTTGGAGGCCAAAGGCTTGGGGCTAGCCTCACTCAAATTGGCAGAAGGAATATTTGGGGTATGGGATTAACATAGGCTGATCAGAATTCAAAAGAGAACCGCGTGACAGGGTCATATTCAGACCCCCTCGACGATTATGCCACTGCTTGACAGTTACACAGCTGAATTATTTTTAAAAATCATGTTTGTTTCCTTTTAGAAATATACACCATTTTATTTAATCTCGGGAAAATTAACTGAAATTTCCTATTAATCAAACTAATGTAAATTAAAAATGTAAATTAAATCTGCCCCCTCCCACAGAAAATTTGAATTTAACTCAAATTATTATTATATTATATTTAATATAAATTAATTATATTAATTATTAATTATTCTGATTATTATAATTATTTTATATTTATAAAATTATAAATTTATTATATTAAATTTATAAAATTTAATATATTAAATTTATAAAATTATTAAATTAATATATAATATTAATTACAATATATGGGTGTTTATTGGCAAGTGTCCACTGACCAGCTCCTTCCACGAATTTGGGATCATGAATCCCAATGGAGTTCCTAAGGTATTTTTGGTAATATTTCATTCAGTAATTCACATGTAGCACTGGTCGAGGATAAGAATGCCGGCAATGCTAAGTGTGTCGCCTTGCGAATACCTATACCCCCGAGTCTACCTGGGAGCGTTACTTTGGTACCACTGGTCATTCTTGCCGAAGATGATAGGCGTTAGGGTGAAACGCTGGCCTAGTGAATGAGAGGGACGAACGCTAGCCAGCGTTCACCCACTTAATGAAACAAACTGAAATAAACACTATCGAAGGCATTGGAGGTTTAGTATGGTTCAGGAACCGAAAGTCACACAAAGTATCAATGAGTGAGGACAACGTTGCAGTTACAGTACCCAGACCAGCCCCATCGTAGAGAAAGTGCCCTCGAGAAGTACTCACCTTTGTATCATAGTGTCACTCCGCCTCCTTGCCCCCAAAGCTGAATTATGGACACTCCAAGAGGTAGTTCATGACAAACATATCAACAATACCATCAAGAGTAGCCTCGCCACCACCAGGTGCCCAGCAGAGAGAGAGCCCCCTTCTTCTGATTCTGCCAGCCCTCTTGGTTGGCCAGATGGAATTATATGTTTTGGACTCTTTAATATATGTATTAAGTTCCCTTCGCTTACAAGGGAAACTAAACAATTGTCTTTCTAAAGATAAATTTTTACACGTTTAATAGAAATGACAAGTCAATGAAATCCCTTGGAAACTACAGGCTGAAAGCACAAGGCAAGTGACGCAGTAACCGTGGCGCAGTGGTAAGACACTCGCCCTGGCGTTTCGCAAGCGCTATGGCTTGGGTTCGAATCCTGGCCGGGGAGGATTGACCGGGCGCAAGTCCTTAACTGTAGCCTCTGTTCACACCCAGCAGTGAATGGCTACCTGGTTGTTTAAACGATTCGGCGAGTCGTATTCTGGGGAAATTAGGATTAAGAACCTGCCCGAAACGCTACGCGTGCTGGTGGCTTTACAAGAATGTAAAAACTCTTGTATATATCAATAATCAATAAGTATGGAGTGAGTAGTGTTGAGCCATTAGCCAGCCAGTATGTGAATGTGGGTTCCCCATCTTTATGGGTCCTGACGGTCTAGCAATACCTTACCCGGCTTGGAGAACTCTCCAATGCTATCTGCAAGTTGTGGCTCAGACCTTCAAGCATCAACAGTTTCAAGAAATCTGCTGACCGTCTTCAGATTGGCAGCGTTATCCCTCGTGATCCTTACGAACTCACTTTAACCAGAGAGGATATGGATCTCGTATCTTGAGATGATTTCGGGGCTTTAGTGTCCCCGCGGCCCGGTCCTCGACCAGGCCTCCACCCCCAGGAAGCAGCCCGTGACAGCTGACTAACACCCAGGTACCTATTTTACTGCTAGGTAACAGGGGCATAGGGTGAAAGAAACTCTGCTATTGTTTCTCTCCGGCGCCCGGGATCGAACCGGGACCACAGGATCACAAGTCGAGAGTGCTGTCCGCTCGGCCGACCGGCTCCCTGGATCATCGTAGTATTTTCATATTTTTTTAACGATGACATAGTTGTTAAATGTTACGTTGTTATCATATCATAGTTATCAAGAAGGCTTTTAGCTGCCACTTCGAACTTAGAAGTCTAAAGAGGGATTGAGTAATTACCTCGAGTCTTTCCTTCCTACGCCAGAAACGCTCTTACGTACCTTTATAGTGACCTCTCCGTCTGGAGGTCAAATATGTTGTGTAGCAGGATCTCCAACTCACCTTCCGGGTCATCTCACTTGACCTGGACATAACGTGACAGTTTACGCCCAGATTTAAGAGCGCGAGTTGGACCTCAGTGAGGTTGATGCCATCAAGATTCAGGAGGCCATCTCTGGGTCTGGGAACAACATAGGGTCTACCCAACAGGGTCACTTTCTTGGTGCTCCTCGTCTCCTTGTCCAGATGTTCATCTGGAATACTGTTTACCCATTGGTCGATTTTGGTTCAGTGATCTTAATTCCTTCTGATTCGGTCCTATTTGAAGAAATTGGTATACTAGGCAAGCTGAAGATGATAATCGTACAATTTCATTAAGCACATCAGATGTGACTTAATTTATCATCACTGAATCCGTAATATTGATCAATATATTAATACAACTGTATGTTCGAATCCTGAATTTATGCAAAATGTATTATTTGTGACCACACAATTTCTTGTGTGCAAGAAATCCATTTGTAAAGCTTCCTTTAGTCGTGACCCTACGAGACACCCCACACGACACAGTAATTAGACATGACACAAAACCATTGACGTACCAGACCAGGGTAATCACTACGGGCATTAGCAGGGCCTCGGTGGGCCGTGGGCAGGGAAGGGAAGTGGAGAGGGAAGGGTATGGGAGGGTAGTGGGAGGGGAGGGTAAGGAGGCAAGTAGTGAGGGGAAAGAGGGAAGGGAAGAGAGAGGGAAAGATTTAGCAAGGAGACGACGTGAGGGACTATGTAGCGAAGGGGTGTGTGTGGGTGGAGAGTGGGGGAAGGGCGTGTGGGTTGGTGGGAGGGGCATGTACGTGGGTGTGGCAGGATAGGGTGGGGCTTTGGTGTGAGGGATTGCGGCTGTGGAGGGGAGGGTTGTAGATGGGAGTTACAGGTAGATACTGGAGGAAGTGGAGTGCGGTTGCGGGCTGTGGAGGGGCAAAAGAGGGAAAAGAGTGCGGCTGCTGGCCGAGGAAGGGTAGTGGAGGGGGCGGGAGTCACCATAATTGGGTAGCCGGAGTCACGGAGGCTCTCGTGTCCGCCACAACCCATTAGTTACCCAGGACCTCAAAGGAATACAGTATGAGCGGCCGGAATTCATCGACGCTTGTGTGGGTGGTAAGGAGAGATCGAGAGAGAGGGAGAGAGGGAAAGGAAGAAAGGTGGAGTTAGTGGAAGATAGGGGAGAATAGAAAGAGGAGAAAGAGAAGAGAAAAAAAGAGTAAAGAAAGCTCATTAAGCATTTGTTCGGCCAGATCTGCAACCTGTCTCTAGGGAGAACACGTGCAGTCAAGGCTCGTCTCTCGTCCGTGGATATCTAAGCGTTATCAGCGAACAGCGACACAGTCAAGGGCTTCAGCTGTGACCGTTGTGACATGCGAGTCCTGGCACTGAGCATTATTGCTCTTTCTTCCCAATTGGCTTTGCAATTTCCCCACACAATTTAGTGTATTTGTCAGTTACTTGTCTGTAGTTGAAGTAGTAACTGTCTGTTTCTCCCCCTTTTGTGTATTGATGTAAGGTGCCCCCCCTGTCATCTATTGATGTAAGGTGCCCCCCCTGTCATCTATTGATGTAAGGTGCCCCCCCTGTCATCTATTGATGTAAGGTGCCCCCCCTGTCATCTATTGATGTAAGGTGCCCCCCTGTCATCTATTGATGTAAGGTGCCCCCCCTGTCATCTATTGATGTAAGGTGCGCCCCCTGTCATCTATTGATGTAAGGTGCCCCCCCTGTCATCTATTGATGTAAGGAGCGCCCCCTGTCATCTATTGATGTAAGGTGCGCCCATCTGTCATCTATTGATGTAAGGTGCCCCCCCTGTCATCTATTGATGTAAGGCGCCCCCTGTCATCTATTGATGTAAGGTGCCCCTCCTGTCATCTATTGATGTAAGGTGCCCCCCTGTCATCTATTGATGTAAGGCGCCCCCCTGTCATCTATTGACGTAAGGCGCCCTCCTGTCATCTATTGATGTAAGGCGCCCCCTGTCATCTATTGATGTAAGGCGCCCCTCTTGTCATCTATTGACGTAAGGTGCGCCCCCTGTCATCTATTGACGTAAGGTGCGCCTCCTGTCATCTATTGACGTAAGGTGTGCCCCCTGTCATCTATTGACGTAAGGTGCCCCCCCTGTTATCTATTGACGTAAGGTGCGCCCCCTGTTATCTATTGACGTAAGGTGCGCCCCCTGTCATCTATTGACGTAAGGTGTGCGCCCCCTGTCATCTATTGACGTAAGGTGCGCCCCCTGTCATCTGTTGACGTAAGGTGCGCCCCCTGTCATCTATTGACGTAAGGTGCGCCCCCTGTCATCTATTGACGTAAGGTGCGCCCCCTGTCATCTATTGACGTAAGGTGTGCGCCCCCTGTCATCTATTGACGTAAGGTGCGCCCCCTGTCATCTATTGACGTAAGGTGCGCCCCCTGTCATCTATTGATGTAAGGTGCGCCCCCTGTCATCTATTGACGTAAGGTGCGCCCCCTGTCATCTATTCGTCACCAGGTCAGTCTCCAGTGTTGCGCTGCGAGTAGTGCTCGTGGTGCCCGTGTGTTACAAGCAACGGAGGTGCCAACGCCCGGGAACAAAGAGTCCGGGAAGCAGGGAGGTTACTAAGCGGTTAGTGTCCCCCAGCTGTGTTCGAGTGGGCCCGCCTCCACTTGTAGCCTCCACTTGTAGCCTGCACTTGTAGCCTCCACTTGTAGCCTCCACTTGTAGCCTGGGCAGCAGCGTCTTCCTATTGTTGCTGTTTTCAGGGCGGAAATTATTTGCATAAAAACGTGAAAGCGATAATGGTGTCTGGTGCGGAATATGAGGAGACGATCAGCCGACCACAGTCTGGTTGATCGTCTTGTCATCGGTGCGATAAGGGGAAATGGGGAAAGCATGTGGGGGAAGAGGAGGAGGATGAGGGGAAGAACGGGGAGAAAGAGGATGAAAAAAGGCTGAAAGGTAGGGAAATAGGATGAAAAATGCCGGAGAGGAAGGGAAATAGGATGAAAAAAGGCTGAAAGGTAGGGAAATAGGATGAAAAATGCCGGAGAGGTAGGGAAATAGGATGAAAAATGCCGGAGAGGTAGGGAAATAGGATGAAAAATGCCGGAGAGGTAGGGAAATAGGATGAAAAATGCCGGAGAGGTAGGGAAATAGGATGAAAAATGCCGGAGAGGTAGGGAAATAGGATGAAAAAGGAAGAGAAGGGCAAGGGGGGAATCACATATATTAGCGAAGATGGATTTAGGTGTTTGAATTGGACTTACGGATCATTTACAGCGTTCCTATCAGCCAGGAACATGAAGCCAGAGGAAACAGCTTGCTGTATCAAAACAAGTCGATGCATTTTATGGAGACGAATACGAAAGCAAGATATTATGAGCGAGGACGCCCCAGAAAGCGGAGAACTACTCCCTTTATATTTAAATAAATAATAATTATATATTTTATTCCGTATATTTATTTTCAATATTCCCCACTTTTCAGAAATACTACGGCCAGAATGGTGATAATAGTGATGGTGGTGGTAAAGGCTGTGATAGTGGTGGTGATAGCAATAGTGGTGATGATGGTGATGGTAGCAATAGTGGTGATGATGGTGGTGATAGCAATAGTGGTGATGATGGTGGTGATAGCAATAGTGGTGATGCTGGTGATAGTAGCAATAGTGGTGATGATGGTGGTGATAGCAATAATGGTGATGATGGTGGTGATAGCAATAGTGGTGATGCTGGTGATGGTAGCAGTAGTGGTGATGATGGTGATGGTAGCAATAGTGGTGATGATGGTGGTGATAGCAATAGTGGTGATGATGGTGGTGATAGCAATAGTGGTGATGCTGGTGATAGTAACAATAGTGGTGATGATGGTGGTGATAGCAATAGTGGTGATTCTGGTGATGGTAGCAATAGTGGTGATGATGGTGGTGATAGCAATAGTGGTGATGATGGTGATGGTAGCAATAGTGGTGATGCTGGTGGTGGTAGCAGTAGTGGTGATGCTAGTGATGGTAGCAGTAGTGGTGATGATGGTGATGGTAGCAATAGTGGTGATGCTGGTGATGGTAGCAATAGTGATGGTGATGGTAGCAGTAGTGGTGATGCTGGTGATGGTAGCAATAGTGGTGATGATGGTGATGGTAGCAATAGTGGTGATGGTAGCAGTAGTGGTGATGATGGTGATGGTAGCAATAGTGGTGATGCTGGTGATGGTAGCAGTAGTGGTGATGCTGGTGATGGTAGCAGTAGTGGTGATGATGGTGATGGTAGCAATAGTGGTGATGATGGTGATGGTAGCAGTAGTGGTGATGCTGGTGATGGTAGCAATAGTGGTGATGATGGTGATGGTAGCAGTAGTGGTGATGATGGTGATGGTAGCAGTAGTGGTGATGATGGTGATGGTAGCAGTAGTGGTGATGCTGGTGATGGTAGCAATAGTGGTGATGATGGTGGTGATAGCAATAGTGGTGATGGTAGCAATAGTGGTGATGCTGGTGATAGCAATAGTGGTGATGGTAGCAATAGTGGTGATGCTGGTGATAGCAATAGTGGTGATGGTAGCAATAGTGGTGATGCTGGTGATAACAATAGTGGTGATGGTAGCAATAGTGGTGATGCTGGTGATAGCAATAGTGGTGATAGCAATAGTGGTAATAGCAGTAGTGGTGATGATGGTGATGGCAGTGGTGGGGATAGGTGTGAAGGACTGTGAAGCTATATGCTATGAAGCTTACCAATAATATACGCTAATGCGAACAGCGGCGTCAAACAGCCTGGATGACCAGATAATCAACCAGGAGGCCTGGTCAGAGACCGGGCCGCGGGGACACTGAACCCCTAAATCATCACACGGTAGACACAACCAGTGTACATGAATTTGCTACATGAGGCTGCAGGATCGAGCTGTTAGCTCTTGGACCCCGCCTTTTTAACCGTCGGTTGTCTAATGTACTGACTCCCGACCTATTTTTCCCTCCATTAGAGAGCCATCAGGTGAAAGAAATTCTCCCTCTTTGTTTCTACCCCAACCAGGAATCGAACCCGGGCCCTTCGGACTACAACCACCGAGCGCTGCCCACTCAGCCGCGAGGCCCTATGTGTGTATGTGTGTGCGCGAGCGCACGCGTGTGCGTGCGTGTTTTGCTTATATAGTAAAAATGCGGAAACACAAAATATTCAGCAATAAAAATACAAGTATTTTATTGGGCTAAAAATACACGCAAATAAAAATCACAAATAAAAGTTGGAGAACACTGGCTTCAGGTGGGGGCTCCTGGCACTCACAAGCCGGCCCTCACTCACACACAAGCCGGCCCTCACTCACACACAAGCCGGCCCTCACTCACACACAAGCCGGCCCTCACTCACACACAAGCCGGCCCTCACTCACACACAAGCCGGCCCTCACTCACACACAAGCCGGCCCTCACTCACACACAAGCCGGCCCTCACTCACACACAAGCCGGAACTCACTCACACACAAGCCGGCCCTCACTGGGGGATAGTTACCCCCGGGCTGACACCACTGGGGGATAGTTACCCCCGGGCTGACACCACTGGGGGATAGTTACCCCCGGGCTGACACCACTGGGGGATAGTTACCACCGGGCTGACACCACTGGGGGATAGTTACCACCGGGCTGACACCTCTGGGGGATAGTTACCCCCGGGCTGACACCACTGGGGGATAGTTACCACCGGGCTGACACCACTGGGGGATAGTTACCCCCGGGCTGACACCACTGGGGGATAGTTACCCCCGGGCTGACACCACTGGGGGGATAGTTACCACCGGGCTGACACCACTGGGGGATAGTTACCACCGGGCTGACACCACTGGGAGATAGTTACCACCGGGATGACACCACTGGGGGATAGTTAGCACCGGGCTGACACCACTGGGGGATAGTTACCACCGGGCTGACACCACTGGGGGGATAGTTACCACCGGGCTGACACCACTGGGGGATAGTTACCCCCGGGCTGACACCACTGGGGGATAGTTACCCCCGGGCTGACACCACTGGGGGATAGTTACCACCGGGCTGACGAGGACAGGTTTATAGTACCAAATGTAACAACACTAAGAGATGACACCGATCAGTGGGGACATGATCACCACCTACATGATACTGAGAAGAATTAAGACAAACTGTCTACTCAAGAGTCAAAGTATCGTTAAGTACTAGTACAGCGACTAGGTTGTTATAACTAGTGGAATGGTCTCAGAATTCCACTTCCTTGAACTGGAAGGTGAACTGGAAGAACAGTTCCAGTTCCAGGTGAACTGAACAGTCAACAGGTGGAATGGTGTGGAAATACCATTCCATTTGTTATGGCATGGAAAATATGGAAGAGTGTGTGTGTGTGGGGGGGGGGGGGGGGGATTGAGGGAATATAGGGCAGTGAGGAAGGGAAAATTGGGGAAGAGTGGGAATTGGGAGAGAGAGCGTGGAAAAGGGAGAGATTGGGGGAGAGTAGAAAATGGGGGAAAGGAGAGAGAGGAGAAATGGTGACACTGGGAAAGGTAGAGTGGGAAATGGAAAAGACCGTGCCAAAATAGGATGAAATTGGGAGAGGGGAAATAAGGTAGGAATGTGAGGTAGCGAGGGAAGGTAGGGAGGAGATGGGTTAAAGCAAGTACAGCAATGATATATGGGAAGGGAAAGAGAGGGGAAGGGAGCAGACAGCAAGAACAAAGCTGAAATAAAAATAGGAAAGACGCAGGGAGGAAGGTAATAAAGAAGGGTAAATGGAGAGGGGAGCCGACACGGGATTGATAATGAATGGAAGGGGGAAAGAAACTACAGATTAAAATGGTCGTGTGGACTATGAGGGGGAGAAAAGGCAAGCGAAACAGGGTAACCAAATGGATTAAGAAATCAGCACCATATAGGCTGAACCTAGAGGCAAGGCGTCGAGAAGGCAGCAGTGGGACAGGGAAGGCAGCAGTGGGACAGGGAAGGCAGGAGTGGGACAGGGAAGGCAGCAGTGGGACAGAGAAGGCAGCAGTGGGACAGGGAAGGCAGCAGTGGGACAGGGAAGGCAGCAGTGGGACAGGGAAGGCAGCAGTGGGAGAGAGAAGGCAGCAGTGGGACAGGGAGGGCAGCAGTGGGACAGGGAAGGCAGCAGTGGGACAGAGAAGGCAGCAGTGGGACAGGGAGGGCAGCAGTGGGACAGGGAGGGCAGCAGTGGGACAGGGAAGGCAGCAGTGGGACAGAGAAGGCAGCAGTGGGACAGGGAGGGCAGCAGTGGGACAGAGAAGGCAGCAGTGGGACAGGGAAGGCAGGAGTGGGACAGGGAAGGCAGGAGTGGGACAGGGAAAGCAGCAGTGGGACAGGGAAGACAGCAGTGGGACAGGGAAGGCAGCAGTTGGACAGGGAAGGCAGGAGTGGGACAGGGAAGGCAGCAGTGAGACAAGGAAAGCAGCAGTGGGACAGGGAAAGCAGCAGTGGGACAGGGAAGGCAGCAGTGGGACAGGGAAGGCAGGAGTGGGACAGGAAAAGCAGCAGTGGGACAGGGAAGGCAACAGTGGGACAGGGAAGGCAGCAGTGGGACAGAGAAGGCAGGAGTGGGACAGGGAAGGCAGCTATGGGACAGAGAAGGCAGCAGTGGGACAGGGAAAGCAGGAGTGGGACAGGGAAGGCAGGAGTGGGACAGGGAATGCAGCTATGGGACAGGGAAGGCAGCAGTGGGACAGGGAATGCAGCTATGGGACAGGGAAGGCAGCAGTGGGACAGGGAAGGCAACAGTGGGACAGGGAAAGCAGCAGTGGGACAGGGAAAGCAGCTAAGCACATGAACAAAATAAACTCCCGACATAGAATGAACAATTTGCTTGATGAATACTTGATGAATGCTAGCCAAGAGGAACTACGCATCAACAGACTACCCCGTTCACTCTTCAGCTGCCACTCCGTACAAAATCTATCCTCCTAACTCAACCAGAAACGTCCCAACCCGAGCAACCCACCTAAACTATATTGAGTCCCGATTCACAGAAAACGTAATTTGCGACCCGTTACTTTTCAGAGAAGGATGCATGTGTTAACGTGGGTTACCTTTACGTAAAAAACGCAGCCTATTAGATGAGAGGACGGGTGAAGCTGTCACGTCCCTACCTGACCCAGATATGTATGTTCATGGATGCTGGGCCGCAGCAGCAACATAATTCATCAAGTCCAAGGGTCGAAGATGCTAATCAAGTCCAAAGGTCGAAGATGCTAATTAAATCCAAGGGTCGAAGATGCTAATCAAGTCCAAAGGTCGAAGATGCTAATTAAATCCAAGGGTCGAAGATGCTAATCAACTCCAAAGGTCGAAGATGCTAATTAAATCCAAGGGTCGAAGATGCTAATCAAGTCCAAAGGTCGAAGATGCTAATTAAATCCAAGGGTCGAAGATGCTAATCAAGTCCAAGGGTTGAAGATGTTAATCAAGTCCAAGGGGCGAAGATGCTAATCAAGTCCAAGGGTCAAAGATACTAATCAAGTCCAAGGGTCAAATAATCAAGTCCA